>NC_133806.1:7508966-7631466 GCF_043250625.1 Sebastes fasciatus | reverse complement strand
TTTCTCCTCTTTTTTTATGTCGGAAATCCTGTAATTTAATGAACTTTTATTAAGTGAACTTTGAATAAAGCCACAAGTGTATATTCAAGTTAAAACGGCACATAAAGAATATTTACAAATCCTTTTCATGGCAACTGTACAGTTTCGACGCTCTAATTTAATGCTGAAACATGTTATTCAACAGTCAGTGTGAATCTTCACATTAGCCCCTCTTCTTCTTGATTATATTCTTATTAGCATTTCATTTTCAGCATTTTAATCCCCGCATATGTTATATCAGACGTCCACATAGTGCTGAGCAGACATTAAGATTAAGCCCTGATTAAAAATGAGAATTAATTAATTCTTTTGAAGTTTCACGTCTCCTGATTGGCTCTCGTGGCAAAGCCATACATATTTCTGAAAGCAGTTGATCGTCTCCATCACGTGAGATCTGCTCTCACAGGGTTCCTATAAGGATGGACAAACACGTGTCCACATAGTGTATTTACAGAGCAAGTCAATAGAGAGGACACATATTCACAGGCACACACGTAGTGGCTTCATTGTCAAACGGCTCGTCTATCTTTGACATGCAACATGCACCTTTAGTCTGAACGTATTTGATGCTACTGTTCAGCCTTTGTCCAATCTTACTAAAAGGTAAAGTTTGTATTGTATTATATGTGGTGAGTTTACACCTGTTGCCTCTTTGACTTTATCCCCGTGTGAATGATTGAACCTTGAGGGTTCAAGGAAATTACGGAAATTATGTTTGTATAAAAGAATCCAGCAAATGTAGCTGATAGAAAATGTATCCTGCAAAATCTTTAAAAATCTTTTTTTGGGATGAGAAAAATCTCACCGCAATTTCAACTAAGAAGCTGTTCTGGAGCTTTCTATCATATCAAATGATCTTCCTCAGCAGATGAAGTTGCCCATTTGTCGGAGAATTTGATCCAATTCAACTGTTATCAGTCCATTAAATATCAGTCGCTATAACCACCATAGATGTGGGTCATTAGGGGCCTACTATGCCTACTACGTTGTAAGAATGAAAGTGAAACTTAAAAGCAACACATTCTAACATGTTTTAAAACTGAATCACAACGCAACAAAACTACAACTTCTTTAGGGTTTAGGCAAAAAAAAAACAATTAGGTTTAGGCAACAAAACTGTGACTTCTTTAGGTTTAGGCAACAAAAACACACTTAGTTCAGTTCAAGAAAAAACATGTGTTTTGGGTTAAAATAACTACGAACACAAACACAACTACACATTGTTGGTTTTGCACGGCATGCGAATTCCTATCTCCTGGGTGAAAGTCCTGCTGTGTTGTCCTGTGTTTTGTGTCTCATCCATTGTCCCCGACCTCCACTCCTTTTGGAGTTTCACACTGTCAATACTACAGCGCCTGACTTCCGCTACTGCTCCTGTCATAATTGCTACAGTCGCTAGAGGTCGCTGTCGTGCTTTTACACCTTCTTTCGGTGATTTACCATAAAACCTACTAGTGGGTGCAGTAGGCCCCCATTGACCCACATCTATGCAGCGTATAGCGACTAATAACAACAGTCGGCTGTCTGAGCATTAAAACGATTTTGCATCTTTGAAGTGTTCCCTCCATTTTATTTGAAGCTTAATGTATTCAGTAGTATATAAATGTAGCTAACAACAATGCTAATTTCATTGAGTGTTCCGGTCATTGTCTAATATCCAAACAAAACATAGCACTCATAGCATACAAATTTCTTGCTAAAATGTGTTTCTCCTTCCGACCACAAATGTGGGCTTTGGGCATACATCTCTGCAAACTGTCGACTATAGCATCATGGATGTATAATAAGACCTGGATACGATGCCGCTGCTCAGCCTTGCTTGCAATTTTTTCCAGTGCCCACTCACGGCATTACAGCATGAAATCCCCCTGCGGCCCAAAAAGCATTTTCCCCAGCATTTTTTGGCGTCTGAGCCAGGTTAGCAACTCTCATTGGAATGAATAGGTGTCATCTTGGGGTCTGGTATCCAGGTGTAATAATACATCCATGGTTTGTGTACAACGCACAGAGCTAAACAGGAAAGAGGCAGTGGGATGGTGCGGAATGATGATTCATTACCATCTGAAATCTCTGTTTAGCGATCACTGCAGAGTAAAGCATTGAGGGGGTGATGAATGAGTGAACGCGGGAGTGCATTTGGACACAACGTTGGTTCTTGAAAAGTTGAAGATTATAATTGAATGAAAATGTAAGCAGTAGAACGATGTTGGGTGTTGGGTAGAAACGCTGTTCGGTGCGTGTTTTACGGTTCACTGATTGCCCTTGAAGAAGCTTATTGGTGGACATGAGAAATGTGCTTGAAATGGAGCCCAATCAACGAGTGAACCCCTCCTGCTTGAAGACAATGATAGGTGGGAAGAACGGGGAGGGGCGGCGTGCAGCGCTCTGCTCAGCTGGAAGGATTTAAGCATTTGACGTACCTTTGATATGTGTCTTTGACTGAAGGGGTGTATTTTCCTTTTTTTGTTTCCCAAAGTGGTATAATTGAGTACGGCAGCGGTGAGGGGGACACCTCTGCAGAGCCACACATTACATCATTTGCAGAGTTTGTTGTATTCTCTGCTCAAGACGTGGTGGCGGCGGCGGCGACATTGGGAGGGAGTGGAGAAGAAAGCAACACGGCCACAATTGGGCCAATGAAGCATATCACGCGCTTTCACTTTGCATTTGCCACTTCCTTCAAGACTTTTCTTTCTTTGATTTCTTTGAGGCACTGCGGCACTCCTCACATGCTAATAATAGACTTGTCCATCAACTGTCCCCACCCTTGGAGTTAATTGGCGCTGTGCAAAGGGAGCCAGCGTCGCTCTGAAGTCGGGCCGTCATTAGATCAGTATGCTGACCGTCCCCAGCTCGCATACACCCCTCTGATCTGCACACACTCCCCATCTCTTTTTCACCGCCCCACCTGCTCTCACAGCACGCCCCCCTCCCCTACAGAGCAGACCCTCCCTTTCACCGTCCCCTGGCGTCTTCTCAGAAGGTCTTGAGAAGGCTGACCTGCCTCCTTTCACATCTACGACTCAGACGCCGCTGTGATCTCACTCTGACCAGATAGCTCTCCTCCCCGCCCACAGGAAGAACTGCAAGATTGCCCTCGTGTTGCAACGGTGTTTTCTTTTCACCTCGATATACCATATAGTGTCTGCTCGTATCATTCAAGCTTGTGTTATGGTCAGGTCTACCTGTACATTCACTGCAAAAGTCTTTTTTTGTGTCTTATTGTGTTCTAAGAAGCCTTATTCTCTTAAAATAAGTCAAAACTGCCACCAGTGCAGTAATTCCCCGACACAAATCAACCATTTGCTGGTGTCATTCTGCTTAATTCTGCAGCAACAGTCTGCCTTATCCTGTGTTCTTCAAAATAAAAGACACGCTTCCCCGACGAAAATCTTGTATTAAGTTCATTTGGAAACAGAATGGAATGATCTCACTGTAGTAAAAGATGTGTTTGCCTGTTTAAAAACAACAAGACCTAAAGCCTGGGTTGGAAAAACCAGCAAGAATACCCTAGATTTTAAAATTATCCAACCAAAAAACCAGCTCCAAAAGTCAGCAACACTGACAGCCCGTCGTTTTAGGCCTCCTTCCAAAGCCACTCCCCCTAAATTATCATAATGAATGTAAACATATCATAATGAATTTGATCGAAATCATTTTATTCGGCCTGAATAAAATGATTGGACGGGTTTATTATAGTTCTTTGACAGCCACTTATATCGGATTTTTCCTTCTTTTTTTTTGTCAGAGCATTTGATTTATTGATTTATGTCACGATGTAAAGAGAATTTCAACAAATATAAAAAAATTTTCTAAAATTCATTACCCACCCTAGCTTTAAAGGACTTAATAGTAAAAAATATCTGGCTAACATGGAGATTGTTTTTACTGTTATCCTCTTCTTTCCGACTCAATGGGCAACGCAGGCACACAATAACCAGCTCTCAAACACGCCCAAGATATGGACAAACTCCCTGAAACCTTTAGAATTTTTTATTTTTTATAGCCGTGATACAACAACACTTACTGCCAAGAGGCTTCTGGTTGGTGTGTGTGTGTGTATGTACATGTGAGCCTTTGGTGCATGCAAACACATGTACTGTATGTGTGTGCCAGCAAGTGTTTTCCCTTGTTTTTTGGGGAGGTTGGTATTCTCGTTTCTGTGTATATATCACAGTTCGTCTTCACACATTTTTGACACCTCCATCACAATGAAAATGGCTTTTCATATTTGTTATATTTTGTTATGTTGGATATTTATTTGTATAGAAATATTGGAGAATCCCCAGAAAGTAGAGAGCTGGAACAGTTTCAGGCTGGAAATCCTGCCAAAAAAAGACAAAAGAATTTAATCTAAAAAGAATTTAGACGCCCCGTGTGGGGTAGAAATTATTTTCAAATTCTTTCACACTCACACATCTTTTTTTAATAGTCAGTCAACAAATCGCATTAAAAGACAACACCGAGCGTGTCCTACTAACCACTATAGTGTGTGGATTAAAACTAAAAATTTGAACCAAAACAGCATTCAAATACATTTTTGTACTTGCAGAAGAACAACTCATCAATTATCAGTAGAAAATATCTGTAACCATAAAATAATTGTATCAGCTTTCAAAAGCCTGGAGCAGCTGAACCCTGGCGTGCACACACACACACACACACACACACACACACACATGCATCCATCATTCTGTGTGCGTGAGAGAATAAATGTGTCCTTTTGGGAGTTTGCGTCTGTATATGCACAGGGCTGAGATCAGAACACAAAACGCCGCCTCATGCCCTCTTTGTCCCCCCCCTCTCCTTCTCTGCCCTGGCAGCTCTCCCATGATGCCCCTGCCCCCGGCTTCCTGCCTCTAATGGCCGTCTCTGTGTGCCATCTCGGGAAGCCTGACATCCCCTCCAGAGGCAGAGGGCCCGGCGTTAATGGAAGCCATTGATGGGCAAAGAAAGGCTCCTTTGTGGCGCCGGGGGCAGGCGTGGGCACCCGTTTGCTCACACACAGCTTCCCCTCCGCACACACTGGGCCGGCCGCTCAGAACTGGGTGCCAACAGCGGAGATCGAAAGACAGGAGCAGCAAAGTGCCCCCTTACCGGGGAAATGGCAGAGAGGGATGGGTAGAGCCGAGGGAGGGGGATGGTTGGTGAGAATGAGAAAGGGAGGGTGAAAACGACAGAGGGTGCGAGTTGGCAAAGAGGGGGGAAGCAAAGAGGAAGGGATAGGTGGGGATAGGCCACAGCGAAAAGAAAGGCCGAGAAAGAGCAGGAGAGATTAACCGAATAAGACAAATTCAATTGGCGCATAGGAGGCACGAATAAAAAAAAAAGGACGTGAAGGAAATGGGGTACAAACCTCGCAACCAAACACAGAGCGCCACAGAAAAGAAACCCCGGAGAAAAGGGAAATTGAGCAGGAAAAACAAAGAAACGGAGGTTGGGATCGCCCACGTCAATGAAGCTGGGTGGCCCTGGAGGATAAAAAAAAACGGTGGCAGGGTGCTGGAGGTCTCCCTCTGCCACTGTACCGCCTGTCAGCCTCTCCCTGGCTCGCTCCCCTTTCGGTGATTTATAACACCTGAATTGTTCTCCTTCAACAGAGTTGTGAATGGGAGAAAAAGAGGGGAGCTGCCGGCATGCCAAACAGGCCCGTCGTTATTGATAACCAAACAGATGTGTCCAGTTTGGAATGAACATCTGACGTTAAATCTCGGCTAACGGTTTTTGTTGTCAGGGAAATGCTGTGCGCTGGCAGCCGGGCGCTCAATGGAAGACGTTATTGTGTGTGATAATGTTTTCATTCGTTCTAAAAGTCTGTTTCCTGGCGCCATGCTTTCCAGGTGACGTCTCTTCTTCTCTTCATTGTTGGCAGTGAAAAGGCTTCATCCGAAATCCAAAACATACCTTTTCTGATTACATTCATTTAATTACACCTCAGGTTTGAATGCACATTCTGAGGATTATGGGAAGAAAAAAAGGCAAAACAAAAGGAGCTGCTGTGCAGGTCTGAGCTTGCTCGACTCAATGTCGCCACCTACTGTTGTGACATTCACGCCGTCAGCCACCTCTTGTCTCCCTGCTGCGTAGCACACAGCCTCCTGCATTGTTCGGGCCGCTAATTCATCCTAGCAGCTCCTGCTGCTAATTTCCAACCGCTGGCAGCGTGCCATGGCCGGAAGTAGCAGCGCGCCACCGCTTGTATCCGTGCGCCACCGTGGGAGAGCAGCAATAAAGTAGTGCCATATTTGTCCCAGTATGTCATCTGTTTAACACGCCTGATTGGCTTTCACACCATAGCCTCCTAATTAATATGCAGCGGCCCCTCGCCCCGCCTCTCCTCGCCATGAGCTAAGACAAAAGCGTATTGTGTGAGCACCTCCTGTTTTAATTACGCTCAAAAGGGAGCCGTGTGAGGGTTTTTTTGTGTAAGTGTGTATGTGTGTTTGTGCAGCATTCATGAATGCGTGAGCAATGACTGTGTGTGCGGCATATGTGTGTGTGCGAGCACTGTACACAAACGTACAGTATGTGCACTGAGGGAGTCATAAAACAAGCACATTCATCGTCATGTCATCCTGCACGTATGCTCTTCTGTGTGTTTGTGTGTGTGTGTGTGTGTGTCCTAAAACAAGAAGAATTGCAATGGCATTGCTAGGGGAGGAGCTGCCGCCGTCCTATCCCACAGGAGAGAGAAAAAAGTGTTGTTGCTTGTTGCCTTTATGCAAATTGGCATCCGATAAAGGTTTTTTTGGGAGAGCCACAAAGAGGGTTTGTGATCGGAGCGCTGAGGAGAATGGGAGAGGTTAGGAGGGGTTATGGGGAAAAGACAGGGACAAAATTCCCATCGGCGTACCCAGAGACACCATGTTACATTCCTCTTTTCTCCTTTTTTTTCCACCTCTTTCCTCTCCCCTCTTTTCATCCCTCTCTTCCTCACATCCATGACCCGGTTATTAATTTGGTTGAGATTAGTCACTCGTTAATTAACGCATGCCCCCCATCTTTTTCCTCTCGCCGTCTCTTTCTCTTTCGATTGTGTTGGATTCTTTTCCTCGGGTCTTTTATCAGTAGCGAGCCTTCTTTTCTGTCTTTTTCGCTGATGAGAATGAGGTAATGTGCAGTGTGAGGGGAGTAAGAGAAGAGGATTGGGTGGGTCCCCCCTCGATTCCCTCAGGGACCTTTTCAAACGCAGATAGCAGAGGGCTTAACGACTGAATATGACAGTCTGAATTCATAATTTATTTTGCCATATGCACAGTCAAGATCTGGATTCAGCACTGATATTTAGATCTCCTCCAAACAACCTCAAACAGTCAAGTCCTCATACTTTCAAATCTGGAGAAGTTCACACTGGTTCAATGCCTTTAATTCCTTTTGCCGGACTGGCGATGATTACAGCCTCTACACAAGTCTGATCTTTCTCTATTTGTTATCTTTATGGTTTAAGTGTAATGGAGTTGAGAGAGGACTCATCTAATACGAAGACATACGATGCAGTGAGGTTCAATAACTCGAGCCTGCTGAGTGAATTTAAATGACAGTGTGATCTGCTGGAAGTGGATTTGACTGGAAAAGGTTTGATATTAGAGAGAGGACGGTAATACTGTGTCAGTAGCATAGACTGTATATAAGCAGTCGTCACCCATTGTTTTGTGGACTATGGTTTTGAAGCCTCCAGTTTGGCATTTTGGCATTTTGCATCCAGAAGTGACACAAGAGGGTGGAGCTAAGTACAACAGAACACTGAATAAGATATTTTTAGGCAACAAAAATGTTACAATTAACTGTGGAAGGGTTAAAGTTCTTAGACGAAAACACGTACAACACCCAGACCAGACAACGCTGGTAGCGACCTGTCAAACACAAGGTAGTCACGCCTTAAAGCATACCCTGCTTTATGGTCTATTTGATTCTAAATGGGACCATATTTTACTAAATGAACATCATGCTGTATTGAAGAAGACTTGAAACTAGCGACTGAGACCATAAACTCATGTTTACGATGTTTACTGAGGTAATAAATCAAGTGAGAAGTAGGCTCATTTTCTCATAGACTGCTATACAATCAGACTTCTTTTTGCAACCAGAGAAGTCGCCCCCTGCTGGCTATTAGAAATAATGCAAGTTTAAAGCACTTACTCATTGGCTTCACTTCTCAGACCCAGAGGTTTCTATCTGGTCAGTAGAAGTCCTGCAGCTCTTACATGAATCAGGCTCTTCACTGTGTGCTTTTCTGCAGTGTTCTTCAAGCGTCCTCTTAAAAATGGGCATGAAGTATGACATGCAGATTGTGTGTTGACGTACGAAGATTACGTGAGTCTGTTTGTGGAAAGCTTAGCTAATGTTTGGGTCTATTTAAGGTTGAAACTAACTTTTGAAAGAAAGTTTCTCCCAGTGTGTCATTTATTGGCATGAGCTGGAACCGCAACCCTGCAGGTCCCTGGAGAGAAAGATAAATGTCTCTTCCTAACCCTATCCCTAACCCTAACCTTCACAACACTAATAACCATAATCATACTGCTTCCTATTTCTGGTCATACATCTCCCACATACTGTCATCCTCTCATGGGAAACATTGCTATTTGATATTTCAGGCCAGTATTCAGCAGTTGACTGAACATTTAACAGTTTCAGGCACTAAATATTCAAGTATTCTATGTTTACCCAAAATGTGGACATTATCAGATTTTAAACCTTGCTGGTGGAGAAACTGGATTATTGCCTTTATGTGGAGAATTCATTTATGGTACAGTAACCTACTGGTAAATCAAATGAAATACGCAAAGAGAATACTATTTTAGTTGCATATTTTACACAGAACTTCTGCCTAGTTTGGTCTCAAACAGGTGACCTGAGAGGCCATATAGTAAAAGACAATCAGATGTCTAGAGAAGTAATTCAACTTTTCTGTAGGACACACTGAGAAGAGGCCTCAGATCTGGTGTGATGTGTTCAGTTTTCTGTGTCTTTGTCAGGACCTGAGCTGCAGCACTTCTCTATGTACAGTACGTGAAGGGAACATTCACACTGTCATCTCTTTCTCTCTCTCTCTCTGAGCTCCCTCTGCGTTTCTCCCAGCTAGCCTAGCGTGACTTCCTAGCCGCTCCCCTTCGTTCACAGCGCTGACTCGGCCCCCGGTGAGGCCCCACTGAGCCACATGCTCCCTCAATGGGCTCACTCAATTAACAGGCCATGAAGCCCCCGACCTCTCCCGACCTCTGCTGTCCCCCTTGAGTCACGCACCTCTACAATGCCTGGAGCTCGGAGGCATGCGTGTGGTGGAAGTGGCTGGTTTGGAGGAATAGGGCGGGCGAGCGGGCGGGCGAGCGGGCGGGCGGGTGGGTTGGAGGGGGGATTCGGGGTGGAGGTGAGGGTGGAAGGGTGGGGAGGGGGGAGTCGGTCAGTGCTCTTTTGTTCCGGTGGTGTCCAGCTTGCCCCCCTTCACCCCTGGTGTCTTTCATAAGGAGTGTGTAATAACTGCCTTTGTTGGTTTTTCCTCTTGTAATGGGTCCGGTGGGAGCTCTTGTTAGTGCGTGGGGTGCTAAGCCAGGGGACTCTGGGATTAAAGGCTGCCCCATTCTGCCCTAAATATGATCCTTCCTTGTCACAATGGTCACTCAGCCACTGGATGAATATCATTTCTTTAGATCCTCCTAATTGCAAAAAGCTTTTTTGTTCAATCTAAGGGTCTAAAATTTGAGTTTGCTTAGTCATCTAAGGCAGAATTAAAGGCCCAGTATGCAGTTTGAGGATAAAGAGAAGTGTGAATTACAGCGAGGCACATCAATGATATAATGACCTCAAGGAATAAATAGAGACCCTCAGAATGAGATCTGAGGAAAGCTGATTTTTTAATGAAGAAAGTGGCAGAACTTGACTTAATGTTTCTTTGGATTTGTGATAAGATATTGGTGTTTCTCTTGAATCTTTCTGTGAAACATGTATTATTGGTGGTAAAAGGACAATTGGCTTTCAACACATTTTTGCACCTAATTTGGTAAAAAAATATTTGTTTTTTGATTGTATAAAATTATTGAGGAGAGGAGGGCAGTCACTTTTTAAAAAAGAAAGGCCTGTCCTTTGACTTAGATAAAAAAAAGACTACAACACCCTCCTTCCTAATATCTCAAAATACAACTTGTTAAATCTTAAACATTTAAAGGGCATAAAGATTTTAAAATGGTGTGCAATCTTGAACATGACTGTAAATAAAACGATAATTTGTCAGCTCAAAGCAAGGCGGAAATAAAATATAAATCTGACATGAGAACAATTTAAAAGACGCTCCTCCACTTCGCCAAAAAATGCAGACATACCGTCCCTTGGCAAAAAGAAAAAATACTTAAAACTCCCCTTTTTTGACATCCCGTCCTCCCCTAATCATTTTCATACAGTCCCTAAGACTAATTGGGTAACAGCATCAACAAAGATATAGACATCATACAAATTTTACTTAAACATGAACACAAATACACAAATTATGTAAATATAAGTGTGTTGAACAAGTCGTAAATTACTGTATGTTTAGGAGAGATTATAATAATGTATTTGTTCACGCCGTACATGAGGGGAGGTCCGGGCATTCACACGCAGGCTTTGTCGACCACAGGCGAGCAATGAAAGAGGCGAACATTTGAGGGCCCGAAATGAACACTGCCACTACTTTTGTTGATTTGGCATTCACACGGCTAGCCATTTTTCAGGGAGGAAATTCAAGTGAAGCACTCCCAAGTACTCGTGGAGCACTGAAGGCAATTTCCCCTCAGTCAAGTGGCTGAAACCCTCTCCAGCTGAACAACTTCCTGCATTTAGTCAGCATCCCCCACCGACACCCCTGCTCCATCATCGCCCTGCTTAGCTGGCATCAGTCACAACCTCTCTGCGGGTCGCTGCTCCTTCTACGACTGCAGCTCTGTTCCGGGATATAATCAGGAACTAAACGATAAAACTGACTGACATCTGAAAAATCATAGTTTTTCTCTGTGTAACATCCCGTGTTGTGTTTTCTGAGCTGCTACCTGTGCAGCTGAAACAACACATCAACATTTTCCAGACATTTCCATATATTTCAGTGATGATGATTTAGAGTTGACAAGTGTTGATTGCGGAGTCAATACGACTTTTTGGGGTGACTGTTCAAAACTATAACGAGTGTTTAAATTAACTCTGATGAGCGTGCACCAGATGCACCATCAAAGTGTTGATATTTATACTCTGAGTGCAATTTACACTGAGAATCTTTCTGTGAAGGATCTCAGCAAAACATAAGCACACGGAATAATTATGCAATCAAAAGATTGTCTTACGTAATAGGAGTGCAGAGATGTAAAGTTACAAAGTACATAAAGTTTGGTCCTTTATTTTGTGAGACTTTTACTTTTATTCAACTACGGGTTCTTAGGCGACATACACTACATGTATGCATATATCACCACATTTGCTGCTACAAAAAAAACATTTTGATATCATATCTTACAGGAAGTGATGGCCATATTTTTTGCAACATATACTTTTTATTTATTTAATTTAATGCAGTTTTGGTGTCGATTCTAGGGTATTTTTTGCGGTCAAACTTGGGTAATAAATCACCCTGGTTGAGCCCACACAATCATCTCCACATACAGTGATGAAAAGATGAATTTTTGTACAAATGAGAGTGAATCTAATAAGACTCGGACGTCCTGTCAGTGTGTCAGATCCCCACGGTGGTTTTAGCCTCGGCCCATTACGGCCTCCGCGGGGCTTTGAGCAGGCTGAGGAGTCCCACAGGGGACCAGGAGATCCTGAGGGAGCCTATTAACCCATTATGTTCACCTCCAGAGCGCTGTTACGGACAACAATCACATACAAGCTGGAGGCTGAGCCACAGGAGGCTACAGCTGCTTAGAACAACACGGTGTAGCCCGGGGCGCCGATCAGCACCATTCCCATGCCGTGCCTTGCTCAAGGGCCACACGTAAAGAAGTGAGGTGATACGGTCAAGAGCGTAATACGGCCTGACATATTCTATTTAAAGAAAGAGGGAAATTGTGTGAATATTTACAGGATGAGTGTTTTTTTGCCTGCGAAAAAATACTACTGCCACACATATTCCTTGAATGGGTGAACAGGTCTTACTGTTTTAATGTAAATGTTTAAAAAATGTGTGTATAAGCAACAAAAAGAAGGCCCCTTAAAACAAGTTGATGTATATTAGGCACTGTTTAATAAATCAATTAATCAAATTTGGCTTCTGTGACAATTTTCTTTCAGCCTAACCCACAGAAAGACAAAAAAGTAGTTGTAGTATTACAGTGAAATATGACAAAACATATGACATACTGGAGCTGAAGCATAAATTTCAAAATAAAAGTTGATTTATTCAGCAGAAAATTGTAGTGACAGATTGTAAGAACATATAATATAAAATCAGGTGAGAGAATTTTTCATCACTTTTCTACCTCTTCACTGTTTTAATTTTGAATTTGATAGATGTTCCTATACTAATGAGAATTTGAGTTTTCTACTCAATTATATATCGTAAACTTATTCTTAAAGCTCTACCCTGAGTGATAATTTAGGTCAAACTCAAAGATGATTTGTTCTGCAGCTTTTAATTACATCTTATTATTATGCAGCCTTTAAACCAGCTCACTACAGAATACATCTTAAGCAACAGCAAATTAAAACAATTAACATTTCATCTAGCATAATGATAGCTGTGTGGTGCATGCTTGAAAACCACAAAAAATAGATTTCTATTTTTAAATATTTGCAGGGCCTTCAACATATTGCAGGTATGATGCCAAACAAGCACATCTCCGGAAGACATATTAGACAATAGAATAATTACCATAATCATGATTATTTTTCTCTGCATTTTAATTAGCCCTATGAAGCTCAATTAAGCTCTTCAGTGCAAGCGTCTATTCAGTAAACAGCTGTCCACCTGTCTTCTCGTTCCTGGGAAAAGGCTGCGGCGCCTGTTCACGCCGAGGTACCATCACCAAAATGGGTGGGGGGGGTGGGTCAGACGAGGCCCCTGCAGCCTGCAAGGGGCCCTCGGTATGAGGGGCGATTAATGCCACCGGAGGGGCAGGCAAACAGGAAAGACATCATTAAGGTATGCTAATAGCTTGCACACCAGAGTTTAAAAGATATTAAAAGAAAACAGAATGAAATAATGATGAGAAATGGAAAAAACTTGTAAAAACAATATAGACGTGATTTTGTTTGTTTAAACAAAGTGAGTGATGTGATAAAACACATATTGGCAAACATTACTTGGCAAAAACTACAGACTTTTTTTCTGAGCTTTCGTACCACGGATAAAGGGATCAACCAATCACATTGTGCGGAACCAGTTGAGTTGCGCTTATATTTATGAAACAATAACACGGAGGCTCCGTAGTCCGAACCAAGACGGCAAACTTTTTGTTGCAGTAGTTTTGTTGCTTAAACCTAACCAAGTTGTCTCCTTGGAAGACAGAAGTTTATTTTGAAAAGACTGTATGCATATAACGAGCGGACATCGTAAGACATCATACGAACCGTTGTATGAGCATACATTGAACAACATAACGTAACAACTGTGACAATGTATCTAGCGTAAATAAATAACAGCCCTGAGAGGACTTTCTTACGTAATGTTACGTAACAAGTGTCTAGTCAACATTTACTTTTGGTTTCACATCAGACACAAACAGCGTTTTCCTGGGTGAAGGTCCTCTGTTTGTTTGACCCACACGTACCTTAGTGGACCTTTTCGCTTGTTATACTTGTTATTATACCACGTAACTTTCATAACAGTCGCTCCATATACTACATCACTTGTTCCGGCCGAATACAAAAACGGCGACATTCAACGTATCCGTGGTTTGAAGAAACGTTTTTTTCCTGGCTTTGTCAACATATGTATTGATGAATTGAATATTTTGGCAACACAGTTCCTATCATGCTTTGGGTGATGCAAACCCAAAGTGTTGTTGCCTTGGAGTCAGCAAAGTAGCTGCGGCTCTAAATTAGTTTGCATTTTGGCAAATCTGCACCATGGAAAGGTACTGTATGCTGCAGCAGCTCCTGTTTGCACTGGAAACTTTGCTTCTGGTACTGAAGAAAATGTTCGGACCTTTATGATTGCGCGACAAGATTTGAAATTAAAAGGATATCGCTTTTTATGATTTACTAGGAGTGGATTTGTGGTGATTACCTTGAATGGTCTACAGAGAAAAGTGCTATAACTAAAAATATGTTGCAATGATGTGTGCTAAGCTGTGAACCTTTGTGAAGGTTCGAGAGGGACTAATGTAGGAGTAGTTATTTCAGCTTCTTGGTGTTTCCTTGTTTCTTAAAGTTAGGTTGCCCAGAATGAATCTTGTTAAGAAGCGATCATGAGTCTCTGGAAGTGTCCATTAAGATCCATTCAAATGAATTGTAAGTCATTGATGCTTCCTCCTCCTCCTCCTACTCCTCCTCCTCTTCTTCCTTCTCCTCCTCCTCCTCAGTGGCATTAATCACCCCTCATACACAGGCCCTGAGGAGACCATATCTAACAAGGACACCCGCTTTCTTCGCCTGTTTGATCCCCGAAAGTGAAACTGTGTAAATTACGCAGTGAGAGACAAACCCCATCTGGATTGGAAGCATTAACCCCTTCCGCCATGATTGCTACACAGTCATTAAGCCTTCAAGAAAAAAAAAAAAGAAAAAACTAATAATGACTGGCCTTCATCATAACAAGCAGAGACTTGATTGCATTTGCCTCTCCCCCACATTTTATAAAATGACTGCATCATTATAAAAGCCTGAACAGTAGCACTTCCAAAGGGAAAAAGAAAAACACAATTGATTGATTATTTCCTGAAAATGTCATTTCTTTCTGTCAATATTGTGATTTATGATGACTGTTTGATTTTTATTCCACTTTTCATTTTTCCCTCATCACATTACAACATATACACTTTAATATTGAATATTAAATGAGACACAACAAACTCCAACAATTTATTTTGCCAAAAGTTAATCAAATATTGTGTTTCAAAACAATTCACATAGAATTGATGATGCAAACCCAAAGTGTTGCTGCCTTGGAGGCAGCAAAGTAGCTGTCGCTCCAAATCAGTTTGCATTTTGGTGAATCTGCAGCATGAAAAGGTACTGTATGCTGCATCAGTTCCTGTTTGCACTGGAAACTTTACTTCTGGTACTGAAGAAAATGTTCTGACTTTAATGATTGTGAGACAAGATTTGTAATTAAAAGGAGAACGTTTATCACCGACTGGATGATTTTTATTCAACTTTTCCTTTATCCCTCATCATATTACAATATATACACTTTAATATCGGATATTAAATGAGACACAACACACTTCAACAAATTATTTTGCCAAAAATGTATCAAATATTCTCTTTCAAAACACTTTCAACTCACATAAATTGATGATAATGATGTTTCAAACTGTGAATGCAGCTTTCATCTAATCGTTTTAAACCTTTTCCTTAAAGGTCCAACATACAAATATAAAAGGTACATAACTGAACCAACAGTGACATTTCTATTTTAACTAATCATATACATTTTAATATGAAAAATAAAATCCCAAACCTAAAGTATTAGGAGATAATACAAGTATAAAAAAACCCATCATTGTGCCTCTTTTCCATCCTTTATTTAAAATAAAGGAAATAGTAAAAACATAATTGGTTTGCAATGAAAATGTAACCAATGTTTAAATGTTAGATTTCCCAAGACTCAGTTAGGCTGTCTCTACTGGATGGAGGCTTCTGGCTCTGAAGGAGTCTGTTTGTCTTTGGTTTGAACCGGCTGCTGAAATTAAATTCTGTAACCGTGTCTTGGCCTGGTTTAGGGGACAATTAGACAGCATCTTTCATCAAATAGACACATCATTTCCCAATGCAGTCTTTTCACAGGCCTGTAGCGCAGAGTGACACAGCTCTACATCGACCTCTAGTGGCCACAGCTGTCAATAACATATACACTGTAAGAGAGATTTCTTCTTTTTTTTTTGTTTCTGCAGGATACAAATGTGAATTTTAGTTTTTACACATTAAAAACAGACATTTGGCAGTTGACATGAACACGATGCAGGTACATTTTACAACCTAAAGGGTGTAATACTCAAGTGCTAGGATGTTAAAACCTCTTTGTGTGTGTGTGTGTGTGTGTGTGTGTGTGTGTGTGTGTGTGTGTGTGTGTGTGTGTCTGTGAGAGAGAGAGAGAGAGAGAGATTCTGTCTCTGTGTGTGTGTCTAACTGTTGAGCTTCTCAGTCTCTGCCGTGTTCACGGCGGTCAACTGTTCCTCGTGACCCTCCTCGTCTCCAGGCACCTGAGACAGACAGAGAGACAGAGCATGAGATAATTGAGTTTCTAGACATTAATGACCTCATCTGCTATCAAACATCCTTCCATTTTCCAGACTAAATACAGTCTAATTGTCGCTTTTCAAGGTGCACATTAGTAGCCGCTTCCTTTTAATTTTCTCGTGGTGCTATGTCTCTAAATGTCAACGTTCCTCCAGGTCTCTCTGAAGCTCTGCATGTACAGTTGTGTAGCATTTGTCTTCTGTTCGCCTTTCTTTCAGATATTTATTAAAAAGATTTAAAAAAAAAAAAATGCATAAAGATGAAATTGGAGTTAAGGATGGAAAACAGCAGCACTGAATTACTAATTATCATGTCATGTATGCAAGCAGAGAACAGAAAAAAACATTTCCAGGGGTTATGAAAGTATTTGCTCAGAGCTTTTCATTTCGCTTTAATGTCTAAAAATGAGGTTCATTCTGCATTTATGAATTAACAGTTAAAGAACTATTTAATATAATGTTGCACCATGTTTTTAATGTAATTCCTTTGTAACAAAATGCCCTTTTTTAGTATAATTATCAAATAAACCCTAGAAAATAAGCACAAATCTGTATGTAATTCTATATGATACTACTATTATACCATGTGTAATTTTATGCCTGCACAACATACATAAAACAAAAGCATGATGATGTTGCAAGTTGCATTGTGGGGAAATCTAAATGACAAAGTGAAAAGGTGTGACATCATCCAGGAGGGAGTCTGTTCCTGTAATCCACCTGGTGACATCATGTGGTGGTGAATTTGCTCTACCTGGTGGTCAAACAGCACTACTGTCTCTTCAGCAACATCACTGATTATATGAATTCTAGTGCGACATTGCCATCTTGTGGTCGTAAGATTTAATACTAAACTCTTCTGCACCAGGAAAACTGAATAACTGGAGAAAATATTTAATCTTTGTGTTGTTTATTTCAGCAAAGGTCACTGTAGAGCACCATGTCAACAAAATGGCAAATTGTCTTGATGGTAATGTTTTATCTGCAGGTGCATAATTTCATAACTATTTCCCAAGAGGTGTCCTGCAAAGAACTACGTCATTTGATATTAATCATAAGGAAAATTTGAATTTCCATGAAATATCTGCCTTGTCAGGAAATTAAATGAATCAGGAAATGATTGAGAAACTACAGACTTGTAAACTAAAAGGTCACCATCTCGTTCCGTCTAACTCACCTCCCAGTAGATGCTGTCCTCGTAGCAGATGGTGTCAGGAGGAGCGCCGAAGACGGGAAGCTTCAAAATGAAACCTGTTACAAGAAAAGACACCTTGTTGATTATATAAGAAACACTCTGAATGTCACATACAAGAAAAAAGCTTTTTAATAACTAATTCAAATTGAGATAAATCAGTTGGTACAGAAATGACAGATTTGCTGGATGTGGAAAGTTCAAAGACAAATCTGCGCTGAGATAGACAACCAGAGACCTGGATAATGTTAGAATATTGTAAATAGGGATATAAATAAGCAGGGTTCTCATGTTCCATGCAAAATCATATCACAGAGTAAATACATGAAGCATTGAAGTTGCCAGTAGAGAAAAAATAAAGAACTCAGTCTGCAGGAACTCATTTGAGTCTCTGCTTCAGTGCATGTCTCTGGTTTATGTCTGTGGGATCTATATTGTCTGTGATGAGTGTTTGAACATGCATTACATGTAATGAAATGTGCCACATAAATGGATATTTGTTATTATTCTGTTTTGAGAATGTACAGTAAGTGTGCTAATTTGCTTCTGTAGCTTCAACAAGACTTGTCTTTCGAAAGACAGACATCCTGCCAGCTGAGAGAGTTAATTGCTGAGTGAGTCATTGGTGTTCATCATTAACCCAACCAGCACCTGCATGCTCATTACACAATAAAGGGCAGTGAGAACCCTCCTTTAATGAGTCTCCCCAGCAAGTACTGATTTGTCTAGACGTGTAAGTTAATTAAAGGCTAAATTTGTTTGACAGTGAAGTTTTTGAGTTGTTTGGATGAAATATCAGGGATTATATTCCAATGGTGGTGCATTGATTCACATTGAAAGACAGCTGTTACATAAACATAAGACTTCTAATAAACTTTTAACCATATTAAACCCAGTTTTAACTTCTTTCGATCTCCAAATCTGTGTTGTTTCAACTCTGTGTTGTCCAAATGTCTAGTTTAAAAGGGGCTTTATCATAATAATTGAGGAAGATGTGCACATACCGGTAAGAAGCCCTCCTCCCAGGGCAATGCCGAGGGTGACGGCGAGGGAAATGGCCTGACGGACGCCCTGGTAAGACGCTTTGATATCTCCACTTGCCACATCAGGGAACACATCTGCCATACTGAAACACAAACATGACAACAAGTCAGCTGAGATTTAACACTGCTGGATCCCTCTGACTGTTTATATATGGACATGGATTAGTCTTGGTGACTAACAGCTCAGATAAAAAAATGAAACACTCAGTGCAGTAACCAACATATCACTGACACCACAGTGTTTCTGCAGGTCCTTGCATGCTGATTTTACACTAAAGGAGGAATGTGAGAGCAGCCTGAAGAAAGCTGAGATCTGTCAGCGTACTCAAGGTGATATTATCTGTAACGTAATACACTCCTGCAGTCAAACCCTCACAGAGATTATCTTATTCAAGCTGAAAAATGTGGACATTCAGGAAAAACCACCGCTGGTGTATTTAGTCCCTGAGCTGAAAACAGTCGAGTTAAGTCTTGTTGAAGTCACTTTACATTCTCACTGCATGCTGGAGGCTAAAAATCATTTATAATCCCTATTAGCAAATACAGACAGGGTGTAGGCCTATAGTTAAAGGTATAATATGTAACTTTTCCACATAATGACAAGTCCTTTATGTTGAGTTATGTACTGACATCATCCCAAATGTTTCCATCAACTTTCAAACAAGAAAAATGTATTTCATTGCAGGTGCAAGCAAGTCATCGGTTTGCAAGTCCCAAGTAAGTCTCAAGTCTGTGCACTCAAGTCCCAAGTCCTAAACTTTGACTTTTGAGTCCTAAACAAGTCATAATGTGCTTTTTTTTTGTCTCCTTCTGTAATTTTCGACCCGACACGTTTTGCATACTGCGATTAATTTTTTGGTCTGTTGACTACCACATAGTTTTTTGTATGCGAACATAATTATTATAGTTTTTTTAACTCTATATTTTAACCGGATAAAGGATTTTAGTCATCAGACGTCTGAATCTTAAGTTATCAGAGAAACACTGATTCTTAACGTGAAACTACTTTATTCAGTGTTTCTTTTTACCACAGCCCGTTTGGATGAAAAGGTGTATGAATGCCACAATAATGCGCAAGGCATTTAGCGTGCAATACAAATACCTTTCTTGCTTTTGGTTTTACGTACTTATGTTATGTTGTTTCCGTATGTATTTTACTTAGTTTACATACTCATTTTAAGACCAACCATAATGGTTTTCCTAAACCTAAGTGGTTTTGTCCTAAACTGCGGACGTTACCGTAGTTTTGTTGCGTGGTGTACGAATGACACGAGAAAAGGCTAAAACACGTACTCATGACGCACAAAATGTCTGTATAGTGCCGTGCTATTTATACGCCTTCCCGTGAGACTGGGTTGTTTTACCGATTTTAAGCAGTGGGTCCGTTTGTTATAGAGAGAAGGAAGCCTCTGAGGTAAAAACCTCCTGAACAAAGAACACTGAAGGAATCATAACCGGGAGAAGCTGACTGTAATGAAGACAACAACTCCCATGATCCCACGCTACTTCATAATGTGACCAAACTCTATCTTTTATATTGTTTTGATTGAGAGACCCCTAGTGGCCAACAATTACATGTTGGCCGTTTAACAAAGCAGAAACCTGAGGTGACCAAGCAAAGTTTTACCAAACATGTGCCTGATATTAAACAAGGTTCTGCTCTTCTTATAAATACACATTCACAGCTTGGTGTCATAAACTTATGATTCTAGCTACCTGCTATCCTACAAAGAGGATAAGGATACTTTGATGAACCGTGTTTATGGACGACCTCAGACAGAATATTTTCCCAGCCAGTCCTTTTAACCCTGTCTTTGGGATAATGTTGCATCAAGTGTTGAAATTAAATGTTTACCCTTTTCCATAAACGTCTGTGGTGGCCACGGCGGCAGTCACCGCTCCCACAATAGCACCCAGGATGCCGGGCATGCCGTGTAGGTTGTTAACCCCGCAGGTGTCTTGGATCTTCAGTTTTTCCTCCAGGATGGGCTGAAAGGAGGAGAAGATGAAGAGATGATGCTGATCATGTGGTTTTGTTTTGTGTACAAAACTGGAAGAGAATTGCAACATTACAGTCTAAAATACACTTATCTCTTGGATTTATAACATTTGGTGAGCACTAATGCTCTTTATGAAGGTGGCACTCAGTGGAAATCAAATGTTACATTATCGAGGCAGTCAGTGGTACATTGTGTTATGGTTGATTACAGCGATAATGAAATATACATCTGCTCTCTAAAATATCCCAGATCCATTCATAACCCATTATAACCCTGTTTATATGGACCCATTCCATATAAACAGGCTTTCCAGGTGCATTTTGTCATTAGATTTGACCATTTCATAGATATTAGAAACAGTTGAAAACACTAATAGACGTGTAGATATTTTTTACTGATTGTATTGGCTGAAAATGTACGGTCTCTTTTGTTTTCCGCTCACAGCTCTGCCTCTAATTTGTCAGTATTATCACTGACTAATCATAAAATGCTGAATCATCCTTACTGAGAGGTACTTGAAGCCCAGAACAGAGATGATGCCGGCCAGGAAACCAACAATCATGGAGCCGTAAGGCGTCAGCATCATTTCACCAGCTGTTCCTGCTGCGACTCCACCGGCCAGGGCAGCGTTTTGGATGTGGACCTAAAGAAGAGAAAAAGGGAGGTTTTATACAGTAAAATGTAGTTTAAACCTAAAACTCATTGTCACTGCAATGCACCTGTAAATACTATTGAGTATATTGAGGTCCTGGGAATTTTGCCATATAGCAACACTTGGCATTTAACTACAAGAGAAAAGAATGAAGCCAAGGTCTCTTGCAAAAAGCTGCTAAAAAGTAATTAACCCAGAGGGCCTACTAACTGAGAAATTAACACACAAATAATAATTAATTTGAGCAAACAAAAATCTATTCTGTGCTGAATATACTGATTGCGGTGTACAGATATTGAATATCAAATTACACATTATCAGCAGCTCATTATCCTTAGAATATTTTTAACGGAAATTGTCTGATTATGTATTGACATATATATATATATTTTTCTTTTTCCCTGTATTGTTTTTCATGTATTTATTTGTTTTTATTGGATTGTTGTCTCCTGATTGATTCGTTTTTCTGCACATTTTGTGTGTTTCTTGTTGTCATTTATTTTTGTGTTGTATTTTTTTCTAAATTATTTTAGCTTAGTTTTCTTTTTTCTTTTTTTCCCTTTTTTGCTATTGTTTGTTTTTCTCCTTAAAGGTATTGTCGTTAATGCTGAGAAACTAGCATGAGTACACTAGATCTTACAAATGATCCAACCAAAAACCCAGCCCAGTGTTGTCAACTCTTTTCCAATGAAAGTATCTAGCAGCATCAGCTCCAAAAGTCACTAAATCTAGCGAGAAAGTTACCGAGTCGGCAGCACTGACAGTCCATCCCTTTAGGCCTCCTTCGAAAGCCACTCCCCCAAAAATTGTCATAATGAACGTAATCAATAAACATGGCTTTTGTTAGTATTCACAGCTGTCAAGCTAGCAGCTTGTGGAAGACTCCAGTGACGCACGATGAGTGCACGGGCAGAGTGAACGCAGGTAGCCCGTCCAATTATTACATTCAGGCTGAACAAAAAAATTGGCAGATTTTTTGCTTCTCTTTTTTGTCAGAGCGTTTGATGTATTGATTGCTTTCAGGATGATGTATTGATTGCTTTCAGGATGTTAAGAGAATTTCAACAAATATAACAAAAAATGTATTTGAAGAAGATTATCAACTCTAGCTTTAAGTAGAGGGGCCTTTGGCTTCTTGACGTCTCCTGTCACATTATTATTATTTCTTTTCCATTATCTGCATTTCATGAAGTCTTATGTGTTGAAAATAAAATAAATTAATAAAAAAAAAAAAAAATGTCTTTGCTATTATGCACAATTATCACTCTAATTAACTTTTGATTAATTTGCATGAACTCAAATTTTGTGCTCAAACTTTGTCTGCACTCTTATTGAACCTGAGCGTTAAAATGCACCACAATCTCAGCCAATCTGAGAATTACTGTTAACTCTCAGAATACCATGCATTACAGACTGACTACTATCAACAGGTTATATGGTATGTCCGCTCCTTTGTCATCTTACTGCACTGAATGTGATTCTCTTTGCAGTTTGATCCCTATCAGCGCAGGAATGTCCCATCTTGATATCAGGATGATTTATTGTTGACAGCTGTGCATAACAGCGATCATACACTCTTTGACTCACATGATCCGCCATGTGACTTAGCCACAACTCACATTTTTTGGGGGGGTGTTTACCGGTACATGTCTTCAGATGACACATTTGTCAGCTGTTATCTTTTGAGTAACTCCGTCATGAGTTTTAAACTGATAAGATCCACCCTGCTGACGAAATTCAAGATGTTACCAAAACGTGTCTAGTTCCTTTTCTTGGATTCTTGTCTTTACTTGGCACAGCAACATCATTTATTACACCTCTGGTCAGGCTGTTTTTATTTTTAACCTGATTGATTTTGATCTAGATCTGTTTGCCATGGAGCTTATTTTTTGCAATAATCCAAAACCCAATGGAAAAATCCCATTGACTTCTTGTGGAGGGAACCCGTGCGATTCTAACTTGGGTTGGCCTATACATCATGCCTGCACCACTCTATTCAGTGATGTTAATGTCCTCACCATGTCCAGCTTGCCATCGTGTGCTGTGAGGGCGGACATGCCGTATGTTGATAGAGTGCAGGCTGCCAGGGAGTAGTAGGTGTTCATGGCTGTGCGGTGCTGGTCGTCTCCATGAGCTGTGACGGCAGAGTTGAAGCTGGGCCAGAACATCCACAGGTAGATGGTACCTGGGAAACACAACTTAGGTTAAGTTAAGGACAGCATTCAGTTGTTTTATTACGTTAAAGCTGCATGGGGCAATTCCACAAATGTACTGTAACTGTAAACAGCATTCAACATGCTCATGTTTACCACTAGTCTGTGAGATTTAGTGCTGTGTTTCGCACAACGTGGTTGGCTGCTGATGGATTGATTTAAAGTGTATCTCTTGTTGCTGATTTACTGCACACTCTTTAATAACATAATTTTTAATCTTTGGAATTGGGGAGGACATTAAAAGCCGTTTCACACCAAGCACGGATTTTCGTCCAAAGAATTTGCACGATGAAGATGGTAATGTAGTTGATATGCAACTGCATTTTCGCATTACACTGATGAAAACGGCTTTAAATCCCAAATCAAAAGGTCTGAATGTCTAAGTCTATGGAGTCGTTGGTGTTATTGTCAAAGAAGTCAAAGTCTTTTCTTGATTTTGACTAGTTGAGTCTAAAGTCATCAGATTCGTGAGACAAGTCTGACTTGAGGCCAAGTCACATGACTCCAGTCCACAGTTGTGTTTTGTATCACCATAGGGTATCAATCAGTATAATGGCAAAGTATCACAAATCTTCCAAAATTTGTATAACTGAATCTTAGAGCAAGTTCACACTAAATCTTGTTCAGTATGGAGGAAAAGCATCACTGCACTGATCTCAATGGGTTTGAAGGTTTGAGTTTATCACACCAATGACCACACCCATCTGTGATGAAATCAGTTGCACGCTGTGAATTACTTAACTACAAAGGGTGGGACAGAGCATGAAGCAACCACTACATGGCAGCACAGGTAGAATTTTTGACCTGAGTGTACAGTAGTTACTCTTTAAATTGGAAAATAATCTACTTTTCTGGACAGTAAACACTAAAAGTCCAGTATTGGGAGTTATTTACCGATCATAGCGAACAGGTCAGAATGGTAGACTGAGCTGTTCCTGTGTTTGCTCTTATCCAGGTTGGGCCGGTACAGGACTCGGGTCACCATAAGGCCAAAGTAGGCTCCAAACGTGTGGATGGTCATTGAGCCTCCGGCATCCTTGGCCTGAAACAAAGTTAGCCACAACCTGCTTTAAAAAATTTGATATTTGATGAACAGTGAATCTTTGGTGCTAATCAGTCCTTGCTGTGCTGTTTTGCACTGCAGATCACACAACAGACATCACATGGAGATCTTCAGCTAATTACTGTTACAGTATATATATGATTTTTGTAACTCACCCCCAGTGCGGATAGCAGGACGAACTCATTGACAGCAAACAGTGTGACCTCGAAAATCGCCATGACCAGCAGCTGGACAGGGCTGGTTTTACCCAAAACGGCTCCAAATGAGATGAGCACAGCGCCGGTGCAGAAGTCAGCATTAATCATACTGAAAGAAAGAGTTTGATCAAAGATATTACTACAGTGCCTTGTGCAGGGCATGAACAAAATGATAACATTCAGAACGTGGTGTCAGAGGAGTTGCTTCAACTCAATGGATATTTTTGAAGTTGCTTTGTGGTAACCTCAGAAATGTTAATCCACTTGAATCAACACCTCTGAAGTCTATCAAGTCTTGCTGTAAGGCATCTGTTTCTCTTTCATGTCTTCACTTTTGCCTTTTTAATTTGTCTTTTAAAGATTTACCACATACCTCTCCACCCCGATGTGGATCTTGCCTCCATGCATACCGTGGAAGAAGCCCTGCATGAGCGTGGCCCACTGTATGGAGAAGGCTGCGATCAGGAAGTTGAAGCCCACGCTGCTGAAGCCGTATCGCTGCAGGAAGGTCATTAGGAAGCCGAAACCGATGAAGATCATCACATGCACGTCCTGGAAACCTGCACAACGTAGAAAACACCGACTGTGAGCCTGGAGGACCAATGCTTTGCCTTTTTTTGTTTAATTTATGTGGTCGAGAGGCAAAATGGACCTAGAAGGCTGGAGGGTCCACAGTATATTGACCAAAACATGAAAGAAAAAGTAAACTGATTGCACAAGTGGAGTTCCACAAGGCTCAAATCTGGGCCCACTACTTTTAACTACTACTTCCACTCCAACGTTTTTGTTTTCCCCTCCTGAGAAACATACAGGCACAGGATTGGTTTTCTTTGCTATGCAGATGACACTCAACTCTCTCCCAATTTACTGAACCCAGGACACACATCTCTACACATTGCAACTCAGAACTCTGGGTGCTATCATCAGCTATAGGGCTGCCACTAAAATATATTTTCCTTATCGATTAATCTGTCAATTACTTTCTTGATCAATTGTTTGTAATAGCTATAAAATGTCAGACATCTATGAAAAATGGCCATTTAAATCCTGCAGAACTCAAGGTGATGTCTTCAAACCATTTACAGTGATATAAGACTGAGGAAAGCAGCAAATCCTCTCATTTGAGAATCTGGAACCAGATCATCTTTGGATTTAAAACATTACTTTTTGATTCCTTACTGATTTATTGATTATGAAAATGATTGTTGATTCATTTTCTGTCGATCAACCAATAGATTAATTGACTAACCATCACACCTACTGACTCTGATGTAACTTTATATTTACTTTAAGAAACGTAACATGTAAAATTCAATCAAAGTCTATTTATAATTGTAAACCATTATTATTTTTAATAATAGTTGTACAGCTTTTTCAACTTCCCTCCCTCTCTGTTTTGATTTTAAACTCAAAGATGAAGATTTATTATATATGAATTATTAACATAAAAAAAATAAATGTTCACTTATTTGTTGGACGACATTCAAATTTCCTTTTATACTTTATCAATGAAAAGCCTTGTCGTAGAGTGCCAAGAAAACTTCAGTGAGGATACTAGTCATTTAGATCAACCTCATATTATCTGTCCCTCAAAAGCCTGTATCAACAAAAACACCAGATTCCTGCCAGCAGCTTGAGGGCTTTGTCATGCCTTTCCCTGTGAAAGAACACGGTTACATAAGCTTTGGTCAACGGGGACTTCAGGTTCAGCTGTGACTCGGGCCTGCCCAGGGGTCTTCCATCTTGATATTCAAGATTAGAAACTCATTATTTAAAAGTTACCATATGACTCTATTGACGTAATGTAGCTGGTCCGCTGTATAAAAGCAAGGATAATGAACTCTCTCAACTTGCAACCTGATGTCCCCTTCGTCCCTCATTGTCTCGGTTCACAGTCTGTATGCACTGCTTTCTAACTGTCCTTATTTGTCCCAAACTACCGCACACAATATTGCACTGTGCCGTGGCTGCTGTCGCCATGGTGACCGTTCATTGGCACGGCCAGGGCGGAGGTGCTGCCAGTGTCCCCGTTGGCATTTTGGCCCAGATACTCGCACTGATATCCAGGAGGACCCCATACAATCAAAGCAATGACAGGCTCTGCTGGGAAGGATTAGTGTCACACTGTCATTTGAGTTCTGTTGAAGCAAAACTAATATATTCAGCTTATGTTCTCATTAAATTTGACCATTCTGAGGCCAAGAATTTCAACAAAATGACAGAGGTATTATTTCATGCCTAAAAGGTTTTTAAAAAAGAGTTGTTACGCTTATTTTGACTATCAATGGGAAACTAAAACTCTCCATTGAAATCTGTGCTTAAGGGTCTCTTTAAGGGACAGTTCACCTAAATCATAAAAAGCAGCCTCAGGGTCTTAAGTTAGCAAATAAAACAGAACATATCTGCATGGCTGGATACAACTCTGGGAAAGATATTTTTTTGTGATTTGGGGTAAAAAGACTCAGGCTGAGATAAAATGTAACACAGCATTTTAAATTGCATTTAAAGTTACATTGACTGACCAGTACAGTATCCAGTAATTTATCTTTTTTAATCCCAGAATGAATCAAAACTTCAAATTGCCTTACCCCAGCGTATTTTTTGTTTTAACCTCTAATTTGCTATTGCACTCACCCTTCTTGCCATATTGTGAGTCATAAAGAAATCTGATAATACAAGATCAGTCTACTACAGTACACATTTACAAACAGGTTTTTACTAAATCACAAACACTTCACCAAGTTCAAGTTTTTCTGCTGTATGAATCCAACCTTTGACCTCTCAAACAACCCCAGGACAGCCTCTTTTGATTGCTTTGTTCACCTTCAGGTGATCTGTTGCACAGAGTGGGAGACTTCTAAGGCATATTTTCAGTTGACATACCATCCTTATCTCACAGGAACATATAGAACAGACAATACATTTACTATGAGACCACCAACACACGGGGGATTTACAAGCTGCCCTATATAGATAACCTGTATAAACTTGTCTGTTTATTGTGCAGTTTTTTTCCAGGCGTGCAGTAAGGATAGAGGATGGAGGTTGTGTGTACACACCACTGAAACATGACCGTGAACTTCTGTTTCAGCTCCCGTGACGGTGAAGGTGACGGGTTAAAGATTGTCTGGAGCCATTAAATCTAATGGACCTTTACTCTCTGCTCTTATTTTTCTAACCTCAGTCAATCTGTCATCGTTATCCGTTATCGTTTGAAAATGTGCTTTATGTGTTTCATTGGCTATTAATGATTCTTGTGTGTCAGGAGTAAAAACAGAAGTGGTGTTGATCAAAACATCTTAGGAAATATGATGAGGTGGAAAGTGGGGTAGGTAAAATGTTGGACTTTGACACAAGCAACTGTCTCCTCCTCTCTTCCACGAACTGTCAACATTGGTTGCTTTTGACCATGACCATGGTCTTTCTCTAACAGACTTAAATAGTTTAGTTGCCTAAACCTAACCAAACTGGCAAATCATAACAATAATACAAGTAATTTTAGTAATATCATTTGCAGAGGCATCAGCTAATGAGAACGCTCATATTGGTCATTCAGGCAAGCAACCTATTCTATCGTTAAGGCTGGTTGAGTTGAATGAATTTAGTAATTTTGTTTTTGAATTTAGTAATTTAGTATTTTTTTTAACCTGGAACTACATGAATAGTGAAGATTTAACTTTGTCTGTAGGATTACAAATTTTACAACAATCCATTTAATAATTTATTAGATATTTCAGTCTGGACCAAAGTGACCTATATTGCTATACCTTGTCCTTGAGTAACGCCGCGAGCATGGCTGAAAATATGACTTCAAAAAAGGACTGATGAGCATTTTCTGATCTGCCACATTCACTTAAATTATCCAGCGTAAAAGTCAGCCAGTTTTTAGGCCAGAAGACTTTTGTAATGACGTTACAATGTCACACTATTTTCTGCAGGGGCACAGAACAAAAACAAATATTTTCAGGAGTTTGAACCAACGATCAACTATGTTGTTTTTCTTAAAAGGACAGTCTTGGAAATTCACATTCTGCATGCTTAATAGCCACAGAAAAGAGGTCAAATGTCATGCTTTAATACAGAGCAGCACCCTCAGGAGTGGGTGAGCATTTGCTTAAGGGCACTTCAGCAGTATGCATACCAAGCTAAGAGGCTGTAAATTACTGCTCATTAACTTGTTAACTCCTGTGCTGCCTATAATGAGTTTTAATTAAAAACTGGAATTGCACTGTGTGAAAAAGTGACATAATTTATATACTTCTCACTAAGGAAAAGCACACACTTCATATTATGAATTTTTCTTTCTCTTTTGAAAGTTCACAGCATTCAAATGTTCAGGTATCCAACAAATCAGGTCATGTTTGAACCTGAATTTCTTATTTCAGGGCTCCTCCTACCTGCTTTTATAGCTGTCATAACACAATTTTGACACACACAACTGAAACATGTGTGACAGTATAAGTTGTGTCTCTGTGCCAATGACAGGAAACATTCTTATGCATCTTTGCATGTAGTGATTAGATTTAGATTACTTTTAGATTTGACTACTTTCTCTATTTTGTGGGATCTTTTATTGCACTTTTATTAAACATTTACAAAGATAAATTACTAGATACATCATCCACTTCCTACATGGTGGACTTTTACAAAAACAGTCATCAAACAATGATTTTGTGCATCTGTTATTTTTTCCCAGTAATGTTTTTCTATATAATTTTTTCTTTTGATGCATTTGAATCATTCCAACCTGAGAAGAAAACCACTGGTTGAAACGGTGAATCTGAAAATGATCAAATTTAAACATAAAGTTGGCATAAAATATGAGTTATTAGCAGCTTCAGTCCACCAGTGCTGGTGCTTTTTTGTCAGCCTGCAAAACCCCGCAGGTTGGTTCAGCCTCAGGTTAGATTCTTTACATCAAGGTGAAAAGTTCAGTGACTGATGAAAATAATATGAGAGTTATCTGCCTGCAGGAGGAAGGTTGCACGTTGTAGATTTAAACAAAAGGTCATTAGTCTCGCTACATTCTCCTCATTTTCTCTTCTGTGCCCCGGGACACCACTCCACACACCTGTGAGAGCGAGTGAGAGAGACGCCCACAGGTAATCTTCTGACAGTGTCTGACTTGTTTAGACGCGCCCACCAGCCCTCAGTCATTTTACTAACTTTGATTTGTTAAGGTGGAACTGTGAGGAGATGTGTGACAAAAGATTCTGCCACAACTGCAAATGGATGACAGAAATGTAAAATGACAGTGGTTGTTTGCAAACATCTTAAGTATTTATCTTTTTATTAAATATTTTCTCATTATGTTGATTAAAAAAAAATCTGTGTATATTTGCTGTTGCATAATTATTAATATGTAAACATATTTTTAAAGGACAGGATTAAATGATGTTCTCTCAAAAACATTTTTTCTGATATTTAAAGTCTAAAATAAAACACAACTTTGTACAACAGACTACATATCACACTACATTGCTATATATTAATTTTGGGCAAATCATGCCACTTTGTATTGAATAGTTAAGATCAGTCAATGCTGAAAAATAGCTTGAAGTTTTGTGTGCAGTGTGATGTGTCAAAAGATAGAAAATGTGTTTTATGAGAGCAGTAATGAACGTTTTACAGCCTTTAATCAGCGCCCTGTGTTTCCCCTCCAGCCTTTTTTTCTACACCATCAATCCATAGAAATCAGGAAATTAACGATCAATGACTCTGCCTCTGTGGGACGGCAGTGGACTGGAAGACATCTCTGTTAAATGTTCACTCAGAAAGAATAGGACCGCTCCAATTAGGGAAACCAGAGAGCTCAGCAGCTTCTCATCTCTTTACACAGAATACAACATTTCCCCCTGACGAGTTAACAAAAACTCAAATATCCTGAATATGTAAATGAGGGGTGGCATGCAAGACTGGCATACTTACAGTTATGTGAAAATCACTGTGGGAGCATGTAAGAGAGGATTGCATTTAGGTGTTAGAGAGGTGTGTTAAGCATTATTAGAAAGACAAAAAAACTGTTCACAGTAAAGTGTGATTATTCTTCAATGCTAAACAGGATACACAAGAAAGAGTCCATGCCCAAAATACAAAAAGCAAAAGTGAGTATTTGGTACTACTGTTTTATGCTGTGCCATATAGCCAAGAATTCAAGCTTCAGGTGTGAAAAAGTTACCTGATTTAACAACTTTGTTGAGCTTTTTTATGTTTATAATATATTTAAAGATTTTGAACATAACAGCCCAGTCGCCAGGAAAAAATGTTGGCATTGTAGGTTTCTGCAAACCACGGATATGTTGCATTGGAGCACGAGACAGTTACGTGGTATAAAAAGCGAGAAACAAACACAGGACTTTCACCCAGGAGGCCACTGTTTGTGTCTTGTGAGAAACCAAACGTGAACGTTGACTTTACGCTTGTTACGTAACGTTGTTACGCTTGTTTCGTAACATTACGTAAGAAAGTCTGCTAAGGGCAGTTGTTGTTTATTTACGCTAGTTAGGTTGTTACGTTACATTGTTACTTCATTATTTGAACACAAACCGTGATCTTTTTTCTAACCTTAACCAAGTAGTTGTGTTGCCTAAACCTAACCAACCGTTTCACAACGTTTAACCACATAGCATTGTGCGTTTCTGTGTTACTAGGCTGATATGAAACGTACTTTTGGTTCAGAAAAGTTGACATTCAACATATCTGTGGTTTGTAGAAATGTAAAATGTCAAAAAAAAAATTATCTGGCGACTGGGTTGAGCCTAAAAGCAGTGTGTTCTGCATTATCAACACAAACTGTTTAAATGCTGACAAATTCAAACAAGTCATTACTTTTTTTTGATGACTCTTAATTAAAGAAAATTCCCAAGTTGTATTCAACCATTTGTTTGCTTGATTACATCCCTCTGTTCCTGTCCTAAAGAAGAAGGTAGCAGCAGCAGAATGACATCATGGGGGTTGTAGTCTTGTCTACAATAAACATGCAATTGATTGTAAAATAAAGGACACATTGATAGATTAGTTGTATTGGGATTAATTCAATTCCTTTTTTAAGTATTTTACAAAAAAAAAAGCAATGTGATCAAAGCACTATATTACCCACAACACTCATCTGCATAATGTTATACACAAAACATGCAACATTTTTGTCATATAAAGGCGCCCATTCCCATCAAGTTGGCCATGTATGCACAGTATGAGTGATGTACAAACTGATACCACTGGTTCTTGTTACTCAAATTCAGACACAGACTGGGAATCAAAGCAGATCTTGACCCCTGAGCCTCACTGTAACCTCTGACCCTGAACCTCCACACATCCACACCAGGACACTCACTTGGGTAACGGTAGTAGAAGTCGTTCTCATACTCTGAGTGGCTCTTGTTATGCCATTCCCTGGCGTCCGTCTCATGGTCGTACTGCACCAGAACACCGAAGAGGATGATGAGGATGATCTCCAGGATGAAGCAAATGATCGGCAGCTTCAGCCGCATGTTGGTTGACGAGTCTGTCATGTTTGCTTCCCGGCTGGGACGAGGAGGAGAGGCTAACTGAGGGGATGAAAGGGGATTAAAGATCCAGCACAAAAAGTTGGACACACTCTGTCTCTCTCACACACACCCCGGGGTGTCCTCAGTGCAGAGACAGGAGGCTGGTGTGTGTGTGTCAGGGTGGAAGAAGAAGAAGCTCACAGACAGACACAAGAGCTGGTCTTACATGTGTTTTTGCTGGGTCACACCTACTGGACCTGCCTCCTCCATGAATAATGCAGGTTCACTTTTAGCCCTGCCCCCTTGCTACTGTACTTTTTAAGGTGGACTAAAGTGCTTAAGCTCACTTTATAAGTCAGTTATAAGTATTAATCCATTATTATGTGATAGGCAGTTGACTACTTTGAGGTCCACTGGTATTATATAATGATGATATCATTTCAGCGTCAGATTCATTCCAAGGAAATTGTCATGTTGATCTTCTGTGTGTAATTGCCTTGTTGATGACTGTTTGGCAGCAGTCATACTGTCACTCAAACAACATTGTCACAATGTTCATTACCAGCAGTAAGCCAACGCCGATGCAGATGGAGACTTAGCACTTTCTGCATGTGTTTCACAGTATACGCAAAAGCAGTAATATGCCAACACGAGTCAACACTGAAATTGTTGGATAGCTAACAAATACTGACTTAATGCCATTTTTGTAAATATTATTTAAGACCTTTGTTTGCAGTTTTTGTTGGGAAATCTTTTTTAAACATTGCAAGGACAAATTTTAAATCTTACATACACAGATGAAAGCTATACTTTATTACAATGAATGATGTGCAGGAGCTACAGAGACCCTAATGCTTGATTTATATGGCTGGGCTGGTGAGGGCAGGCCAGGACCTGCAATATTCAAATCCTTTGTCAGGCCGTCTTTGACTTATGTGATTGAATATAAGTTTAGCCAACACAAAAATTGCAAAATTGGCACAATTCCATAACTGGAAAAAAAATGTATGGAAGAGTTGGATGATGAGGAGGAGCTCCTGATTAATACAGTTGTTGTTGTTGTTGTAACAGATGTGAGGTGTTTGTCCGGAAAATGCCACCTCCCAGCTCTGATGTCCAATCACCTCCTGCTTTCAGGAGGTGTGCGGCGCATCTCTGTGGCTTTCTGCGAGCTCCACAAACCATCTCTGAGGCCTTATAAATTAGGCATAAGTCCTGCCGTCATCTTCAGACTAGCTGTTGCAACAGCTTCTGTAACTCAATAGAAACTCTTACTGACCATTTCTTTCATCGCTCTTTCTTTCTGAAAAAGTGAAACATGGAATTTATTATCCATACACAAACATAAATAAATATCTGCTACAGCACTTGATATTAGAAGTTTAAAACTTTGATCTTAACAAAGTTACACATCAATTAATTAATTCATCAGTTAATCTCTGCTGTCTAAAATGTCTACGCAGTTTGCTCCTCCCTGTCCTGCTGCAATCATAGACTGTAAGTGGATGTAGTCACCGTGACGTCACCCATCGGTGTGTGGACTGCGGTTTTGAAGCCTCAAGTTTGGCATTTTGGCCGTCACCATCTTGTTTTTTTGCAGGGTTTACCGAACTCTGAACAAGACGTGTTTAAGTGACCAAAATGTTACAATTAACTTTCATGAACTGAAAACATACTGTGAAAGGGTTAAAGTTCTAAGACGAAATTGCATACAACTCCCAGACCAGACAACGCTTCGGTAGCAAACTGTCAATCACAAGCTAGCCACGCCCTAAAGCATAACCTGCTTTATGGTTTATTTGACTCTAAATGTGATTATAATTTACTAAATGAACATCATGCTGTTTTGAAGAAGACTTGAAACTAGCGATTGAGACCATAAACTCATGTTTACAATGTTTACTGAGGTAATAAATCAAGTGAGAAGGGTAGTAGGGTCATTTTCTCATAGACTGCAACCGCAGTTTGCTTATTAGCTGTCATGTCTAAACATACAAAGAACGTCATCAACAGAAAAATCCACACTGGCCAAGAAATATGACTCCTAATGCAACTGTATGGTTATTTTATGCATTTTTAATCATTTTTTGATAACAATAGTTTTATGGCGCATTTAGGGCTACACAGACTGTTACTAAGATAAATTGTTTGGTCTTTTTGGGGAATTTATTGATTGTAATAAAACGATAGAATAACGGCTGGCGTCAGTGAGCTGTTTACTCAACTTGTTGAGGAAACCACAACATCATAGACCATTTAGTTTGACTTTCACGGTCACAATAGAGAAAGGATGCGGGCGTGACGCTGCCCGAGAGGAGAACGCACGGGGTTAGGAGAATACTGTGATTAGTTATTGTAGGCTCACTATAGTACAGGCTGGGGGTGGGGTTAGGCTATAAGGGATACTTTTGTGTGCCTCCTCCTCCTCTTCCTGCAGTAAAGTTTGATAAGAAATGCCACTTACACCTGTATCGGTGTCCTCCATCAGCGGAGCCTTTTCTTCAGAAACGTAAAAGAGCTGAAAGGAATTTTGTTATGATTTTGGGGAATTTTAACAATTAATACTTGAGACCACAGGCGTCAAAGAGAAGCCATGAACTCTGAAGTGAACTCTGCAGTGACAGAAAGGCCTGTCTGACTGCTCAGCATCCTGTCTGACCACCAGCCACCTGATAACAAGTCAGTTAGACAGAAATGTCTCCACTGACAAACTCTGAGCTTATCATTTTTATTAAAGCATGGATCTATATGTTCTATATTTTTATTACTGTCAATAAATCCCATGAAAAGACCCAAACCAACAGTGAATGTATCTACTAACAAGTATTGTGTATCCAAAGCCAGCACCAAATGTGAATTACTCCGCCACTGAAAATAGTCCCCAACAAATGCACTATTTCCTCCCGTATCAGTCATAAAAACTACAGTGACCTTTTTTTAAGGAAAATTTGTGAATCTTTTTTGAAAGTGAAACTTCATATTTGTGACTTGATTTGGGAAATGCATTTATTTCTTAAAGATCAGTTTTATTGTACATTAATAATTGAATAATGTTGACTAATGCTAATGTAATAAAAGAAACTATTACTGCATATATCATCTTCTTTGAAATAATCAAATCACAGATTTGCTGTGCTTAGCTGTGACCAGAAGCTCAGAAGTCACACTGTTGGTCGGTAAATTTCACTGCATGTGTCAACACGTCATATACTGTACAGCCTATTTGTAATACATAAAGCATAAAAACAGTTTTGCCATTAATTCTAATTCTAGAGAGATGCATGCAGGTGTAGACTTGTTTTTGAAAGAAACCCACTAATTTTCTCAACATTTTTGAATTGATCATTTACAGGAACTTAAAACTCCAAGTAATAACGACCAACAAGTCTCATCTCGTCTTTTCCTCTCGTTCCTCATCACTTCATCTCGACAGTTAGCATTACAGGTTTCACTTAAATCAGCCTGAGGTTCACACACAGAGCCACTTGAAATTCTGGTCAGGTGAAAGCCCACAGGTGTAGGTTCAACAATCACTGCTGCTCAAATGACGCCCTAGATAATGTACATGTTCGGTCTTGCAGGAAAAGCTGATGGACAACAGATTAAGTCAATGACCTCTGACCTCTCAGTTCTTTGTTTATCAGTGCGGAGATTGATGTGTCCTCTGGACACAATAAAACGAGGAATGTCTTGTAAGAAAGCATGTTGGAAACAGAGCAGAAGCAATAATGCTAGAAATCAAACAGGGATGGTGCCATGGAGGTCCAATGGGAAGCAGGCAGCAGTGTAAAAAAAAAAAATCTGAACCAAATACATGTCAGTAAGTTTGTCTCCAAATTTATGAAACCACGGTGACCCATACGCTCACTTTTTTTTCTCTATGCAGTCCTGCAACTTTAGAAATAATTGTTCCTGTCCTCTGCTAAATTAATTTTCTGTTGTTTTTTTACCGTTAAATACCAGAGAGATGCTGGGACTCACTGTCATACCAAAGTTTCCTCAGAAGTAGAAACTCGTGCAGACACCTGATGTCTTGCATGAGTCTCGTGCTGGTAAAAATGCAAAACGTCTTTGTCACTATGACATTCATGTCAGATTGTAGATAATACTGAACAATTCCTCAAATACTTTCAATTGCACCGTAAGTGTTGCAATACTGTCATCCCTGTATACCTCGTGTTAGTGGTTAGTCAGTTCCACCATGCTAAAATATTCATAAAGAAAATGTTTTCAATTTCTCTACTCTTTGGATTTTGCAAAACGTGGAACCTTTGTTTTGTAAAAGCTGGTAAGAAATGATTCAGATTTAATGTCTGATTTGTTCTTTTGCTTTATTTTGTTCAGAAAGTATACAAAATGTAAAGTGAAGGTAAGGTATAGGATGTTGGAGCGGATGGATGAGTGGACTAAACAGCCGATTTATGTGTGTGCACAAATGAGTAATTCAAGTCAAACTGTTTCTTTTTAAACACATTTTATATGAAGATAACACGGTGTTGCACACAACAGGCAAAGTTAAACCAAAGCTGAAATATATCCACATATCTCGGTCCAAAATCAAAACAAAACGTTATTAAATTTAAGCTGCTCAGTTAGATTAAAGTGTCCATGTATCAACAACTATCACTGTTTATTTTCCACCGGATTAAGCCGCCCTCTGACAGTATTACTGAAACAACGTTCAATATCCCAGTTGGGGAACATGGACAGATGTTGTGACAGTGATATTATTACAATATAATGGAGTGAATTCAATATTTGTAGGTGCTAGCCTGCTGCTAACACTCCAGCTGCTCCTCCCTTACTGACCAGAATAACAACCTGTTCTTCACTTTTTACTTGATTTGATTTTGATAACATTTGCCAATTCATTAGCAATTTTTTGCAGCTCTGTGAGTCTGTGCTTGAGCACCGTTAGCATGCTAATATGCTCACAATGCCAAGGCTAACATGCTGATGTTGGGCTGGTAATGTTAACCATGTACAACATCTTAATTTAGTGTGTTAGTGTGCTATCATTTGGTTACTGGCACGAAACACAAAGTACAGCTGAGGCTGATGGGTACTTGAAGTGTGACCCGATGATGGCGCTAGAGCAAAAGTCAGGGATAACTAAAGCTATTGGGATTTAACCTTTGGGGGACATGCATGTGTGAATCAAATTTCATAGTAAATAGTTAAGTTAATAACAACACAAATTTCAATCTCATGGTGGTGCTAGAGGAAAAGTCAGGGGATCACCAAAGTCAGTAGGATTCATCCTCTGGAAACCATGAACATCTGAACAAAATGTCATGGCAATCCATACAAAAGTTGTTGAGATATTTCAGGTGGGATCACCTTATAAAATATGACACATTGCTATGGATTCAATATTTAGCTCCACCTCCAGCAGCCACAACATTAAAGTGCTTCCTCAGAAAAGATAATACGATTAGTGTGAAGATACTGGCATCATATGAAACAAAAAAAAACAAGGAATCTATTGGTACCATGCCATGCTACCATGTCAGGAAGGAAGCTAAATAACACTCCAAAGTTGGGCTAAATTTTAGTGAGGAAAAGCATGGCCATTTTCAAAGGGGTCCCTTGACCTCTGGCCTCAAGATATGTGAATGAAAATGGGTTTTATGGGTACCCACGAGTCTCCCCTTTACAGATATGCCCACTTATTGTGGTAACAATGGTTAAATTTAGCACCTAATCTGTGTAACAGATGGTATCAACCCAAAAATTGCTGCAACAACTTATGAGACATAACAGAGCATGGGAATGGAAATGATATACTTCGATCATAATGTTCTAAATCCTTATACACTTTTATAATTCATTTTAATTAATTCATTCATTCATGTTTATTTCTGATTTATGACTAGAACAACTTGACACACTGTGCTGAACAGCATCTCAAATTAATCTTCAGGTTCCCAGCTTTCAGATGATGTTCACCACTTCTATGTGACATATGTTGACTTGCCATCTCTCCCTAAAGACCCCCTGTACACCCCTAAAAAAGACAAAAACGGGTCTATTGTGGGTCTCAAAGGGTTAAAAAAAGTACAGCTGGTGTGTCTCTGTCCTACTGACGAGTTCACCAGATCAACTAGAATTACCACCTAACGGATGTATGCCTCCGCCAACCAGTCAAGTTGCAGTTTACATCCATGTCTGTCCAAAATATTATCACTTCATCATTTTATCCTGTTAGACTTTTGATTGACATTGTCATAATTAGCATATGAATTCTTGAATTATGGCCAAAAATGTGTTTTGTGAGGTCACAGTGACCTTGACCTTTGTCCACCAAAATCGACCGCCAAATTTGAGAAAATTCCCTCTAGGCGTTCCTGAGATATCACGTTCACGAGAATGTCACATACGGACGAACAGACGGCACGGACGCATAACAACACTCTCATAGGGATACAGTATATTACAATACTTATTTTTTCAATGAGGACTAGTTGGTTGCGACTCATCAGGGACTCTAGAAGTCCAAGTGTGCGTGCCACATATTTGGAAGTGGATGCTTCTTGTCACTCCATCAGTGCAGCAGGCTGGCTCCTGGGCCCCACTGATAACACTATCTCCCCATCAGAGGCGGGAGGGCATCAGTAGTAACACCATTGAGACTACAAGAGGCCTGGCACCAGATGAGACGAGATAAACGCAAGACCAAACCTGCCTTTTACGTAACACAGAGATAGCATACAATAGGCAGGTGGACAGGTATTTTACGCTTAACTTGCTAATGCACAGTAGAGCTATTATACTGTAGTGGGGGTGCTTTTGAAGGGGCTTATACGCTCATTTCAGAGAATGTGTGCAATGAAAAGACATCTTTCTTACAAAGTCATTTCATCCATAGGTTCATCCTGTATTTTCTAAAAGTAAGTGAACAAATATCTGAAAATGGGGTTATTCCATTTCACACATTGTAACGACTTTCTTTTCACGTTATGATATTTTTCATCTTATTAAACATACAGTATTTTCTTGTTATTACTGGCTGCCCAATGATTCTGAAACTTATTTCATTCAAATAAAACTTTTCTCATTATAGTTTTGAAACTGAGCAAGTTTGTTTTTGTCATGGTGGTAGCAATACACTGCCATACAAACCTAGTTCAGAACTTCAGCACATTTATCTGTCTTACACGGTTTCATTATGTTGACACAATTATTAAAACTAAATATGAAAAGGATTCAAATAACTGATACAGTATTCCTCTGGTTAGGTTTATGGGATGAATGGCATTTTTCTGCTGAGAGATATCTGCATGTATATGAACAGAAATTATAATTTTTTTCACCCAGAATGATGAAAAAAGTTTCCTTGTTGTTCGAGAAGGAGTTGTAGATACTGTACATTGAGGTTTTGTGCCGTTCGGTGCAGAGTAAACCACCCAGAGGAGCTCCAGGCTGAACAGAGTAAGACAGGAATTTAAACTTATCTCTTCCTTGTCTCTGCTCTCAGATCTATATCTACCTGTGCGTCTATCCCACGGGTCGTCAGCATGTTACAAAACTAACTCAACTGGTAAGTGATTGGTTGAGGAGCCTCAGGCTCATCAGTAAATCTCTCCACATTAAGGACAACAGGTCAAATGTTCGCTCTCCTGATTTTGTCTAGTGTGTTTGTGTACTGCTGTTTTGTTAAAATACTTAAATAATTTAATTTGCGTTAATAATTATGCATTTTTTCCAAAACTGTGTAAGCATTTGGACTGAAAACTAAAGTTAAACACTGTTAAAGTGCTGCTGGCTATGAGCAGTTATCTTCAAATGAAGCATTGATGAAATACCTGACAGAGAGGAGTATCTGAGCAGCCAATCAGTGAAGAGCCCGCGTGTCTGCTGGGAGACTCGAGAGAGTCATATGTCACATATCACACAACCATCCACAAAAAATGTATGAATGATTTAGAGAGTCACATGACACATGTCAGGTAAATCCAAGTCTAATAAATACACAAAAAGTGCTACGTTATCGTGAGGCACAGGAATCAAAAGGAGGTGGTGGAGGTTTATATTTATTTATTTGGCAGACTTACAAATGAGGTACACAAGCCAAGCCACAGAAGCTCAAGGAGTGGTTAGGCATGTCAAGGTCCATATACCCAGTGTTCATAGCATGACAGGACTTCTGAATGCAGCTGGTGAGAGACTCACAAAGGAGAGAATAGTGAAGTAACGAACGAGTTCTCCTGAAATGCTGCTTTTATTTTCTTCTAGGAATACGAAGAACTGAACCCCACTGAACTCTCGCTGACAATTTTCATTGCAATCACACAACATAATCTCATACATGTATCTGCTCCTCTGTTGTAGAAAAATGAAACCACACTGAGGAAAGGAATGCAAAACATTATTTGCTGCATAACAAAAGGTCAAATGTGAATCCAGCTCCATTTAGACTCCCTATCATGTGTGAGCTGTGCAAAGATAACAAAAAGGTACCCGCATTTACCTGCATGAATAGCAGGGGGATACAGGTAACCCTCGGTCAGACAGGGGAGCCTCCCGGAGCTGTCGGGAACATTTAGCTTCTTAAACTGTGAAGAGGGCCAATCTGTCATTGTACTCAAAAGCCGTCACTCTCAGCGAGGGCATCAGGAAAAGAGGCATCTGTAAGAATGTTAAAAATGTGTGTCTTCACAGGTGAAAGGGGGAACATTTCAGAGTTGTAGAAATGTTGTCAGAAAGTACATATTTTTTACCCATGAAGCTGCGTTCATGACCCCGCCACTTGTCTCGCCTTTCCGTCAACAGAGTCACGCACCGGTGCACCATGCAAGCTGATACAGCATCAGGGCTGCAGGCAGGCCCGACCAGCTTCCATATCAGCCTCGCTCATCTACTGTACGAACATTTAGTCAGTCAGCACATCACTTAATGACAAATGTCTCTCTTGGCAGCATAGATCTGCTGAAACAAAGGGCGAGTTGTGCTTTCAAGAGATTTTTGGTTTCTGTTCTCACCGAATTAATTAAGAAACCTAAACAGGACGAACAAGAATAATTGGAATCAACAAAAGTGATTGCCAATACCGCTCTCTGTTTCAGTAGTGCAAGCTCAAACCAAGAACAAGCCCATCAATCAAATGGAAATGAAGTGTCAGAGAGAGCTGCAGGGCCGAGAGAGTTCACCTGCAGCGTGAAATATGACGTTACTGAGAGGCGTCAACAGCTGCAGAGGAGAGAGGCAAGCAGGAGGACAGAGAGAGAATCAGTCAAACAGACAGAGAGAGACAAGAAGCTCAGAAATCACTGACTTTCATTTCTTTAAAAGGAAAACATAATCTATCGAGGCTTTCAAATCCATCCCATCATTCACATTAGGACTCAAACTAACTTGAGTTATATCATAAACATTTTGCTTAAAGCAACCACATGTTTTTCTTCCTGCCAGAAAAGATGATGGCATCATGATACAGCATTTTAACTCTGGTGTTTTGTCCTCATGTTTTACCTCTGATCTTGGTTTTTGGCTGTTGCCATCTTGGTTTTTTGCAACCAGAAGTGACACGAGAGGGTGGAGCTAAGTACAACCGAACGCGGAATAAGACATTTTTAGACGACCGAAATGTTCTTAACAACTTTGATAAACTGAAAACACACTGTGAAAGGGTTAAAGTTGTAATACGAAAACACGGACAACTCCCAGACCGGACAATGTGATACCACAGTTGTGTTAAACCGGACACAGTTCGAACTACGAGCCTTTTGAAGACAAGTGTTAGTACTGCAGTAAACAGTATACATACAGCAGAGGGCAATGTTTGTGCTGCCCATTCACCACAATGTGTGGTGCTGATGATAGAGAGAGAAGAGATATGGAAAAAGAATGAAGCAAAAGGGACAAGATGGAGAAGTGCATGTTGATAGGAATATGGAATATATGGAATACTTGGCAATAGGGGCGGGACTTACAACTTTAAATGGTTGTATTTTGTATTATTTTAAATTACGTGTTTTTTTACCACTGTATGGTGACGGGACTCATTAAACTTGGTCTCTCCCACCCCTACCTTAACCTCATTGGACCTCACGCCTCACCTTAACCGCCCATTGAACACGGTGCATACATGACAATAGTGAGTCCCTTAATGTTACCTCGACAAATGCATTGTTGCCGGAAAACGTAGATGTAGCCGGTGCTGCTCATCAACAGTACGGAAAAGTACTCCGCTCCCACATGGGTTTGTGCCGTGTCCGGATCTACGGGGTCACCCAAAGGTACAGATGGGTTAGAAGTTGTTGAAATATACAGTAGTATGATGCTCTAGACCAACAAATTGACTTGCTGGTACATAACACCCTCAACACACTGTAACTTACAGTAAGAAAACAAGTGAAAATGAACAAAACGTAGATGTGTGATTCAGTGTTCAGTGAGCTGTCAATATTTTACTTTAGTTTTAACAAAGTGATTGTATAACTTGCACCTAAAGTTAGCCTAATTACTGGCATGTTCATCCCTTTTTAGTTTCCCCTGGAAAAGTCTTTTGTGTTATCACTCAGTTTCCTTTATTATATACACCTTGCAAGGTTTCAGATTTGTGTTGTCAAATTGGTGAATGTATTTCTTGCAGGTATGTTTTTTTCTAAATGTGACACATGTGATGTCAAGGTAATAAAGAACTGTTTTTCATTTGCTAGTATTTCTCTATGTATTTTCCTAACTTGCAGTGCATTTACACTCCTAACAGTGCAACAATAATTGCATATGGATAGATGGATGGATAGATGGTGCTGCAGAGACAATTGGCTGTTTTTCACCTAGAGGTGTTTGGGTGAATACTAATTGGAGGACAAGAAAGAGTCCCATTGACGACGGAGCACAATGGAGAAGCAACACAAGCAAAAACAGAAGAATCCCATTATTTTATCTTTTTTCCACATTGGATAGTGTTTGTGTGACCGCCGCCTGCTGTCACTGCGTGGAGACCGTGACTGTCACAATGCGGCCCTTGTGCCCGGGGGGGCCACGGCGGCAGAGGAAACTAGAGTCGACACAGCTTCCTCTCCCACTGCCCCCAGAGCTCTGTGGGCAATAACAAAGATGGCTGAATGCACACTATAGTCTTCTTTGGCAATAGCCTTCTGGGAAAGGTTAGAAAACACAAGAAGGCTTGTTGTCCGCAGGGCTCAGTGATGGCTCATTGCTGTACGCACTGTATGCTACAATATGCTGTTTGACAGCAGGAGCTAATATAGTAGCCAGCATGTGAATTTCACATTTTTATTACTGACATATTGGCAACAAAACAGACAGGATATTAATGCCACATTAGCTCTCAATAAATGATTTTATCAAATAATTTCTCTTTTAAATTTTTAAAATGAGTCTTTTGTAAATGAATGACCCTTCGTTGACCCTTGAGAACAGGTTGATGTATTGAACTAGTGCAAAATACACAATAACAGTGTGTTTTCAGTTCAGGAAAGTTAATTGTAACATTCTGGTCGCCTAAAAATGTCTTACTCAGCACTTGGTTGTACTTCGCTCCACCCTCTTGTGCCACTTCTAGTTGCAAAAAACCAAGATGTCGACGGCCTAAATGCTGAACTCAAGGCTTCAGAACGGTAGTCCACAAACCATGATGGTGATGGGTGACGTCATGGTGACTACGTCCACTTCTTATATACAGTCTATGACTAGGATAGACAAAAACATGACCATAGTTTGATGTGTTCTGAACTGTTTCTTAGAGGTTAACAGTAACATTTCAGCCATGTATATTAATGGACCTGAGACCCATCAGTTTCTGGTGTGTTTTTTTTTTTAAGTCATTTGCTAAGAGATTTCTTTCTTTGACTGTCCCAATTAACCACATCCACATGTGTGATGTGTTTCAAATTGATAATGCAATGCCCAGTGGGAAGATCAAAAGAGACAGTAGTGTGCAACCTGCTTTAGACTTGCTGGCTAATGGCAAGTAAGGAATGAAATAAAGCTTTGGGTCCGAGGTTGGGTTTGCGTCTCAAACTCCGGGTACCAGTTGGATTCAGTCAGACCAGGTCTTAAAGATGAAGCTTTCTCTCTCTCTCTGTGAAATCACTGAATGGAGTGTGGCCAAAAGTCTAACAAGATAAAAATGTGCCAACCATTGCAGTTGCTTATTTTCTACATCACTGACTTTACGAATAACTAGAAAGGCACTCAGAAAGCATAGACCTCAGCCAAGGTCGTTTCCATAAGTGAAATATAATTGGTGTATCTGCTCCAGGATTCGGATCCACTCCAAAATGTAATGGGTTCTTCCTTGGCCCATGCTACACACTCCCACCAAGTTTCCTGAAAATTGGTCAATTAGTATCTCTGTAATCCTGCTGACAAACAAACAAACAAAACAAATCAAAAACATAACCTCCTTGGCGGAGGTAAAGATCGGTTTAATACTCACGGGGAGAACTACTGAGTCAACACAACTGCCCATTTCACATCAGATGTGGAAACAAAAGTGTGAACTTACTCAACCTTTAAATCCTTTCAGTACTCTTTTCATTTTGTTTCACTTTGAGCTACAGAGAGCAGAAATCAGAGACAAATAGAGACAAAGACAGCATGTCAGACCTCCATATGGTCATCAGCATCTGGAGCAGAGAGGACAACAATCCTGTTTACACACTGTTGAGAACAGACTGGACCATATGACCAGAGTGAGGAGAGAGGGGGGGTGAGAGTGAGAGAGAGATGAACTGGGTATGACAGCGGATCATTCAGGGCTTGGACAGAAGAGCCAACAGGGATGAGGAGCAGCTTTTACCTCCCAAAGTTATGAATTATCCAGGAATTCAGACACTTTAAAAACATCGTCGTCATGTGGGACAACGCAGGAGGATGAGCGCACATCTGCATCTTCACGACTTCTCAGGTTTGAACTACAGTATGTTTCTTCCTTTACCACTGCTGATTTCAGACTACGGGTAAATTACAGTTTGTAAATACCATATTGACATGGAATTTGCCATCCTAGTGCAAAAATCCTTGGATTATTCGTCAAATTTACTACAATTTATCAGGTGATATGTGAGAACAAAGACAAAGTGTGATTGGTTTTGTGAAAATAAGACTGAATCTTAGTAAGAACTCTGTTTTCTTATGAACTGCAGGAGCTGGAAGAGCGACTCCCTTCATAATGAACTGTGCTGTGATTCTTCTATTAACATTCACCTGGTCTTCAGCTATATATATCCCCAACAGAGCAGGTACAGTAATGTGAATGTTAATGTGAATGTGATCAATGAGGTTTTCCTTGTCAGCAGCTAATGAATGAATGAAGGGAAATTAAGTGCTTGTCTGATCATCTAACTGCCCCTAAAACCTATTCCTCCCACCTTTCAACATCAAAGTAGTGTTTGACAATTTGTTTCTTTCTGAAACTGACTAAACAAAAAGTGTATTATTATGTGGAGAGTGGCTGATGAGGGAATGAGATGCAGGTGAGGAGGTGAGCAGGGAAGGCCTGGCAGAGCTGATTAGGGAAGTGGCAACAGGTGTGTGGATGGGGAAAGGAGGGAAAAGAGGGAAAGTCCAAGAGCATCTGGTGAACGGATGGAAAATGGCAAAGTTATATGGTGATTTGGAGAACTGAAATGTGTCTGGAGATGAGGGACAGAGAGACAAAGTGTGGCATGAAGGCCTTCAAAAAGAGACTGTCTGAAAGTGTGCACAGTTATTCCAATTTGTACGATTTATCGTGTTGAGACTACAAAGACTTTGCCTTGGAAAAAGTTCAGGGAGGTATTAGACATCCAAGCAGTGTTTAAATGTTGTTGGTATGCTGAAACTGTTCTTCTACTGATGCTTACAAGGCAGCAGAGTGTTGCTACACTGATCTACTGTATATATCAACACTAACTGCGCTGGTACGAGACGATGGCTTTCAAGTGGTTAAGTTGTGAGAACACCGCTGCTAAGCAACGGCAATATTAACGTTACTGTTGGCATCTGGAAGCCACAGAGGTTAACAATTTAGCAAGCTAGCAAGTGGGTATGATAATGCAGTAAATGCAAAGGTATAATGACAGAGGACAAAGATGAGGCCGTTGGGAATATCAATATTTTTCTCAGACATATTGTAAAATTACAAAGGAAAAACAATATACGACTAAAACTACAATATTATGCGCCGAAAATTAACTTCCATGACCTCTGCCATTTCTAATAATAATAATAATAATAATAGCTTGGATTTATATAGCGCCTTTCATGAAACCCAAGGACGCTTAACAAAGACATAAATAAACACAACAAATGTAACAGAAGCTAGGGGCCATAGGCCTTGGTGAAGAGGTGGGTTTTGAGGAGTCTTTTGAAGGTGTCCAGAGATGGTGCGTTGCGGAGCTCTATGGGGAGAGAGTTCCAAAGTGTGGGGGCTGTCACACTGAAGGCTCTGTCCCCAAAAGTTCGCATTCTTGTGTGAGGGATGGAGAGCTGACCCGTGCCTGAGGATCTAAGGTTCCGGGGCTGTGTGTAAGGGTGGAGGAGGTTAGATAAATATTGAGGAGCCAGGGCATTGAGGGATTTGTAGGTGAGGAGGAGGATTTTGTAGGTGATGCGGGACTTGACCGGGAGCCAGTGGAGGTGGATGAGGGTGGGGGTGATGTGCTGACAACGTCAACAAACACGTCACAACTTGTGAACTCTGAGAATTACGAAATTTTCTTGTGAATACCACAAGAGGAGGGCGCTCATATGGACTCTTCTCATGAACACAGTAAACCATTTGAAGGCACCAATTGACACTGGGTGGCATAGAGTGCTGCAGGGATGACATATTTGTGTAAGCCAATCCAGAAGTTCGCATTGCCCTGGTTCCCTTGAAAAAAAGGGAAAATGGGATTTTTTCCATTGGATTTTGGATTATTGCAGAAAACAAGCTCTGTGGCAAACAGATGTATATGATATTTACATGTTCAGACTTCGCAAATGAACACCACTTTTATGATTTTTGATGGAAAAATGAAATCGCCAGAGGTAAAAAGCTAATGTTCACAAGTGGGATATTTACCGACTAATTTTATGGCGTAGAACAAAATGTTGAAATCTTTGACTTCGAGACGAGGGAACAGGAAGTGCAAAAATGCTAACTCATTTCCGGGTTTTAGGATTAATTCCTGCAGCACTCTATTGACACCTCCTGGATGCTGTTTCACCCGCAGCAACCAAGAAGCTGAAGTACCTCCTCGACCCGCCTGTGTACGCTGAGGTCGTTGCTCAAAGGGGAGGAAACGCCACCTTGCCGTGTATCCTGAGAACCAGACCCAGCCATTACAAAGTGAAATGGACCAAGCTGGAGCCGGAATACGTAGGGCAGGAGAACATTATCATGATATCAAATGCACATGCCTTCAAGCTATATGGCCATCTCGGACCGCGGGCTTCCCTCCGGAAGGCTCACACCATGGACGCCTCCCTGCAGCTCAGCAGTCTTGAGCTGGAAGATGGCGGCACGTATCGCTGCGAGCTTGTCAACGGCATCGAGGATGAGAGTGTGGCCATTACGTTGAGGATTGAAGGTAATTGAAGCAATAAGAAGCCTAGTGTCTACTCTACTTAAACAGAAGGAATGCGCCAGGTCTTACTGGTATAAATGAAGTAAAATATGTGTTTGAAACACCCACATAAGGGCATGGATGTTATCAAAGATGATTGTTTATGGTTGTGAATCATGTCTTTGATGAAAGACAGGATACAGTACAAGTGTAAAAACATAAACACTGACAAACAGCTTCTATCTCCAGGTGTGGTCTTCCCGTATCAGAGTAAAACGGGCCGCTACAATTTCACTTTCCATGAGGCTAAGGAGGCTTGTGCTGAACAAGATGGAACATTAGCCTCATACATCCAGCTGTACAGAGGTACCACACGCTGTGCGACCAATAATATGTTGTCTGCAGGTTTATCAGCTCTCTTAAATCTGCATGTCTCCTCCTGCAGCATGGACGGAGGGTCTGGACTGGTGTAATGCCGGTTGGCTCGATGACGGGACCGTTCATTACCCCATTATTCATCCTCGACCTGTCTGTGGAGGAGAGCCGCTCCCTGGCATTCGCAGTTATGGACCAAAAGATAAGAATCACGATCGGTTCGACGCTTTCTGCTTCACCTCCCAGGCGTCTGGTAAGCTTGGAGTGGCTCGGATCAACGTTTAGTCTAATTTCATGACAGAAAGCTGGAAGTTTTACTATGTTCCAGGCAGAGTGAGGATCTAAAAACAATAATAATAATAATAATAATAATAATAATAATAATAATAATGAATACAATCAATACAAATACATCCATTCGTTTTATTCTGCTTATTTCTAAAAAAACAATAAACGGTTTTGTTTCATTTTGTGTTTGTGTTTCAACATAGTGATACAGAATGTCAACTCTGTAGCAACAAATTGACCTTTTGTAGCTACAGTGTGAGAGTGGGACTGATCGTAGGTTGACAGAACAATAAAATCTGTTGGTGAGACATGATGTGTCAGACGGGTGGGTGCGAGGCGGCATGGAAAGGACCCAAGTGCAGACAGTCCAGACAGACAGGAAGAGTTCAGGGATTTATTGGTAGAATGAGGATACATAAGCAAACAGGCAGGTTCAGATAAAGGTGCAGGAACAGATACAGGTTCAGATGACTGGAAAGCAAGGCACAAACACTGACTATGTTTACATGCACACTAATATTCCTCTATTGGTACGGGTCATGTAAACAACATATTCCGTTTGAATGTTACAAATTAGGCCTTATTCCTAATGGAGCATTTTTCAATTAAAACATGTAGGATATGCCAATATTATTTGGGTTTTAGGAGCATTCTTTGGACATGTATACAGCACATTCAGAATATGCATCTCAATTGGAGTTTTTACTGTATATTTGCGACACACAGCCTCTTGCCTGTTTACTGCCAGCTCTGTGTGTTGTACACAAACCAACTAGCCGTCAGTTTGCAGAGATGCATGCCCAAAAGAAAAGCCCACATTTCTGGTCGGAAGGAGAAACACTCCTACTTTTACAAAGACTTGGATATCAACAGGTTTTTTGGATATGTACAAATATCGTAACGTCGACCTTTTTCAAGAAGGAATGAAAGAGGGAGGCTGCAATAAATACATTACATGATAGTCAGAGTATTTACTGCATGTAAATAGGAATATTAGTGGAATATACATTTTCATTAGTCATGTGAACAGCTTAGTAGGAAGATTTTTCAGAATAAGGGCAAAAAAACAGAATAGTTTGTGCATGTAAATGCAGATTGGGGGAATGGGAAGCAGGTGAGCATGTGGGCGGAGAAGGTCAGGTGATGGGAATGGCAGGGCTGATGAGGGGAAAGTGGAAACAGGTGAGCAGTTGAATAAGAGTCAGGTAACTGGGTCCGGTGGCAAAGTCTGAGGGCATCTGCTGGACAGGTGGAGAATGGCAATGAAAGGGGCCTGGGGAAGTGGCTGAAAGGAGGCGCAGAGAAGCAGAATGGACAGAAAGATTAACACAACTGAGGCCGACATTGTGACATGATGGAAAAAGTTAATTGATGGGAAAAAACGTTGCCGCTGGAAACTTCCACTGCAGTCGGAGTTAAAAATGAATGTCCTATCCCATTTTAAACAAAACTACGTTAGCATTTAAATGATAAGAAGCCACTGGATTGAAGTTCTCGATGTGTTTCCATAAATCTCCCTTCCTCTCACAGGCTCTGTCTCCTACATATCGGGGTCTTTCTCCTTCAAGCAGGCAGAACACGCATGTCAACGCCAGGGAGCTGAGCTGGCGTTGGTCGGCCAGCTTTACTCCGCCTGGCGTTTCCAAAACTATGACCAGTGTGACGGCGGATGGCTGAAAGACGGCAGCGTACGGTTTCCCATCAGCAACCCCAGGGAGCACTGTGGGGGCATCCCTGAAGCAGGGGTGCGCTCATTTGGATTCCAAAACAAGATGATGCATCTGTACGGCGCCTATTGCTATAGGTAGCCTAAAATAAAGAACTATACACTTCTTACATGCGTGTTTCAACAGAGCTGTGAGTCTAAGCAATAGAACCAGAGGCTCAGAAATCACTGCACAGCATATATATACAGCTTGATCCACCAACTCAAGTGAGCAAGAAATGCCACATCTGAAGCAACAGACAATTACTGAAAGTAGAATAGTTTAGTCTAATTTCTAAAACAAAAGGCCCTTTTTACATCTAACTTGGTGGATGCAGAGCTAATTTAGAGAACAGATAGAACGTCTTTGGATTTTCTTTTAAAAGTGTACCCACATTTGTGGGTATTTGTCTTCAGTTTGAGATAAAGACAGAACAAATCTATGTTAAACTGATATATAAAGAGACATTTAATTTTTTCCTGGGTACGGTTTGTCAACGAGCTACTGGCAAAATGCTGGTAAAATTTGGTCGTCAAAATTAATAATCATTTAAAGGGGACATATCATGCTCATTTTCAGGTTCATACTTGTACTTTGGGTTTCTACTAGAACATATTTACATGCTTTAATGTTAAAAAAAAACATTATTTTTCTCATACTGTCTGTCTGAATATACCTGTATTCACCCTCTGTCTGAAACGCTCCATTTTAACGCCTGTCTCTCTAAGACCCCTCACCGAAAAAGCCCAGTCTGCTCTGATTGGCTTGTGAGAAAAATATGGTGCACCTTTGCAAAGGTAGTTCTCAAGCTGTGGGCGATATATTCTCATGAGGTTGCATGTGACATAGGAAGGGGAGACAAATCTGAATGGCTTGTTGAATCACATGTTTCTGATCTATGTAGCCCACAAAAAACTGACTGGGTTGTCTTATTTCACTGTTTGTGGATTGGTAGGCACTCCAGATACCCAAATGTATGAGCACAAGCACTGAAAAGGGGAGTTTTTCATAATATGTCCCTTTTAAGAAATAATTGGCTTGTAAAACAGTAAACCGTCATTTATTTTGGAAACCACAAACCACTTTGACTAATGGAAGAATTGCCAGAATGAAAGTATAAAACATGTTACACATACACAATCATCAATCTTGCTCTAAACCTGGAATAATGCGTTGACATTTCTGCATAGAGTAACTCATCAGTGAAGGTAAAGTTAAATATGTTTGGTTAATTCTGGGTCGATCACTGCACCTGCCAGCGTGTCCAATTAACTTGAGACCGAGCTGCTTCCTGCGAGCTCATTCAAAGACGCTAAAACTCTGAACTGTAAATAACGCTGCTGGTTATGTTAAAAGATGAACTGGTTTATCTGTAAATTAATTACATGTAATTTAATGTATTCAAATAAAGATATGTCCACATGTCAGCGTATTCATTTGGCATTAAGTTATTTGTGCAATATTTGCACAAATTTCTTCAAAGTTTGTTTGGGAGACAATGACTCACATCCAGTAGAGTAGTGACGATGAGCCGATTCAGAGAGCAAATGTGATAAAATTGCTTTTCTCAGGAGGTGATTTGCATCTTGACCACTGTCTACAATGCTTTGAGAAGCTAATCACTTACTGCACCTTTGTTGAACAGAAACATCTCGAGAGGCAGCAACCAAAAATATCAAGCAAAACTTAATTTAGCAGCTGAAAACAAAAGAGCTGAACGTTACCACAGTTTCGCCATATTTATCATTCAAAACAAAGTTGCAGGTGTGAGGGGTGGAAGAGACCATTAAAGCCCCCATGTGTCGGATTTTGAAACTTTATTACTTTGGTGACCTCTTGTGGTAGTATCAAAAAAGACAGTTTGGTTGACAGTTGTTGGCACTCGATATGGACTTCTTTTACTTCTCAAATAATTAGGAGAGATTTGGTAACAGAATTCAATTAGAAACTGAATCAGAGGTGATAAAAAATATAAACCCGACAACCGCACCTGGAACACAAATGATAATAAATGCAAAATCCTGCGTAGGCTGCAGCTCTGCAATTCTTATTTTGTAGTTCAAAAGTCATGGATGATCATTGAAAACTGCTTGAATATGACATAAGGTGAAAAAGAACATTGCAAAGTCAAGTATTGTTTATCTGATCAAATAGGAGTCATGTGATCATGATATACACAAATAGATTTTTACAAACATTTTTAATGTGTTAATTGTTATACAGTTAAATCAACAGACATGTGACAACAATAAAAATTCAGATTACATAAAAAAATTACATTTTACTTCTCCTTTTTCATTGGATCCATTTTTACTATATTATCTCTACTTTTACATTTAGTATGCGTTCATTAGATCGACAATTAACATCACCTGCATTGTGACTGTCACAGTGTCTAATACAACACTCCTTTAAAAACTAGAAAAGATACAGTAGATGAGATATTGTTGCATCATTGAAATATTTGTTTTTCCTCATTGATCCCCGAAGAACAGCGATCGCCTCAGTGCCAGTGTAGACTACCACTCCTTCATACATTTAAAATTAAACTCTCTGATTAGGATACTGTATGTTAATACAGATACAGTTCATATTAGCAAACCATACAACAAAGTCATGAGACACCTGAATAAAAAGCACCAGAGGACAAGCAGAGTCTGTGATCTGTCAGGTGGTTCAGGTTTGTGTGGGTGGGATCAAAAATAAATACAACCTCAGGTGTCAATCACATTTACACACCGAAAATCTAAATGTTTGATTTTCTGCGGGTGTTTTTCGCATCCATCATTGCAAAGGTCATCATCCAAATGGCATCCGATAAGCTGATTCACTTCATCTATTCGTCTCCCAGCACAAAGTACTTTACAAGAAACACAGTAAATAATACAGAGATGCGGAAGTTATAGATTGTGGCAGGTGATTGCAGAACAGCTTGTCGCAAAACAAAGGATGTAGGAAAGATTAGACGATAGTGAGTGTGCTCTAGGCAGCTAAACGATAGCTTCTTGCTAATGTCATTCATTCTTTTATTAGCCCCGTTTGGGATTATAGCGCTATACATTGCATCCTTGTAATTAATTCAGATTTATCTTGTATTATGAATTTTTCGCTACAAATAGAATAATAAAACGCATGGGACTCAGTGTGCAAGGTTTCTGTGCGTTTCTGTGCTTTTTATCAGATGACGGGTTAAAAAAAATGCATATGAAAAATACCGACTTGGTGTGCAGAGGCCTTAAAATGTGAAATGTTTCCTAGTGCAGCTTTAAAGAGTAACTGCGTCCGGGTCAGGAATGTGTTTTTCTTTTTCCTAGGTTGTACATCCTAGTTGTCTGAAGCTTAAGACACAATAAATGAACATGTTTCAACAGTGCAGTCTGTGGGAAATAGAGTGTATCAGAGGTACCAGAGAGGCTCTCAACAGTGATATAATCCACTACAAAAGTAAAAACATGGAATCTTCCAGATTTTACGCTTTAGTGAATGTCAGACCATCTGATGCTGAGAATTCATTCACACTACACACTAAACTGCAAACTATCATGAACAGCAGTCTGTTACAAATATGTTAAAATACAGCGTGTATCGCACCAGCAGTCAAATTTAAGAATTCAACAATGTCACTGAACAGGCTATGAGAGTAAAGCTCACCAAAGTAAGTAAGTAGAATTATTCTGGATCCCTTAACCCCCACATATACTGGTATAGCCTATTTAATTTGGTTTAGGGTAGTACAGACTTGTACATTTAAATGCTTAATAAGAATTGTCTCAGAAATATTAACATATCCTGATGTTGATGTTGATAAATGAGTCTCTGTAACGTTACGAGAACTTTAGACTTCATATGAATTGTGTTAATTAGATTCTCGGTCTTTTATATGACAGTCTCACATAAAACATGTCCTCCTGCGTAAAAGTTGTCCTTCTCTGTGAAAGTCAAAAGATAAGAGAGGATCTTACAAACTGTCCTGAGCTAAAAACAAGAATGGAAGGAAGACAGATGTTGAATCAAAGCGTTGTCTGTTGATAAAAATCCACTGTGGAGTGTTTTGAACAGTGTGGAGGGTCCTCTCTTATCTCTTGATGTGACTCTTTCATAAGAAATTCATTTTGGCTGATATTCTTTCCCATGAATCTCTAAGTCAAGAAGAATTCAGGCTTGGGAGTGTGGTTTTGTTTCAACTGGCCAAATTCATCCCAACTTCCATAACTTTTTTTTGACATGCATCACTTTACTGAAACACATGTATTTGGATTACAGCAAATTTTCCAGATTTTCCGCGACTGTAAGAACTGTGGCCTTGACATGACTTTAATTTATACAGTTTAACTTAAACTGGACTGGAAAGTCTTTTGAGACACAAGAAACGGGGGAAAAGAGGAGGTGAAATATTGTTTTTTTCTTTTTAAGAAAAAGGCAGGATGTCTTCAGACATTCCACTTAATGTCCCAGAACAGCGGAGCTGCTTTCTCCGTGGCTGTGCCTCTGACCTCCATGGCCTCCATGGCCTCCATGACCTCCTCATGCTGGTAAGGAAGTGAGGTAACTGGGTCATCTTCCATCGAATGGGCTAGAGGTGGGAGACAGACGGAAAAGTATTACAGAAGTATTAAAGCATTACAGCCTTTACTATGAAGGAGTTTTATTTGTTCCAGATCAGCCCGGTCTCCTGAACCTTTGTGAAAATGAGCACAATGTCTTAAAGAGTACTCATTGCACTCCTACAACACCGTCAGACTCACAGTTTAAAAAAGGGTAAATTTTGATGCAGCAGAACCAGAGATATCGTCTTTTTTATTCCATGCAATCTTCTTCCTTGTCAAAATCAAGCCCCCAGTAAGAGCGCCAGTCGTTGATCCCAATTTTCGTAGTGGCCAAACGGCGGTACTACAACTTCCGTATCGGTCACGTGATGCCATTGGGCCCAAAAATACTTTTTCCCATAGACTTACATTGGGAAAGAGATATCTGTAACTCAGCGGATAATTTTTTTTGAGGTGAATCACCTTCCCAGTACGAACACTTGAATAGCCCTTATTTAAACCATTAGGTCCTAAAAGTTGTAAAATGCACTAATAGCCGTATCCAGAGTTATTTCCCTTCCTCCATTCATGTGAATGAGACCCAGACCGAGGCTGGAGCGAGCACTGGGAGGCGAAGTTAGCAAGCCGTGACGACAGTGTGACAGCTGTGACTGAGCAGATGCTACTGCGCCTGCTCTACGAGCCCAGTGGATGCGGAAGATTGCCGGAAGATCCAGATAATTTTCCAGGCAAAGTCGAGCCATTTTGGCATCATGCGCCACTGAGCAACTTTCATAGGAATGAACGGGGCCCCGCCTCCAACGCTGTATCCAGTTCTCTTAATACATCCATGGTCAATATTTGGGCCCTCAATACCCACAATGCAACTCTACCACCGACAGTTGGTAGATTCAGGTGTGTTATGCTAGTAGCGGCTAATGTAGCCTGGAGCCCCTATAGCCACAAGCAGAGATGAGCAGCGGGCTACAGAAGTCTCACTTCTTTCTAACTCCACACCAGATTTTTTCATTTTCAAACTTATAGTCTTCATCCCCAACTGACGCTGACTCAAGTGACATCACTTGAGGATAATTATCCGATTTTGTGCAGCTACATCTGGAGCCACAAAAGGCAATTTTCTTCACATACTAGATGCAGTAATAGGCCAAAACATGTAAACAGACTTTGATGTGTAAAATCTGTGGATTTTCCTTTAAAATGCTCGGGACAGAAGAAAATGAGAAGAATAGTGAAGGTGTTCTGGACAAATAATCGATGGATGGATGCATCTGCCTGCAAACTCTGACAGCGAGGGTTCAATTAAATTATTATTTAGTTATAACTAAATCCTTTACTAGAACATCCTGTTGCTGTCCTGTGCCATTCTGTTACTTATCACTCACTTTATTAGCTTGAGATTATTTGTGTAATAGTATCTATGGTTAATCAAGGTCAGACAGTTGATGCACTTACTTGGGATGCAGGTAACCTGAGGCTCTTCCCATAGGCCGCCAGGCAGGCACTTGATTACAGGGTTCAGTTTCTGCACAAAACGCTCCTCACAGTAGTATCGCACTTTGGTGTTGGTCTCGTAACGCAACCGCTTCTTCCCAAACACCTTAGCGTAGGGAACCTTGGGGGGCTCGCCACAGGATGCTGTTGGATAGAAGATAAATGGAGAGACAACTTTACCTCTTAGGACGTTACCACCAGTGGTGATTTATAAGACCTTGCAAAACGTGCAGCTCAAATGAACTCACAGACGCCCTTCTTGCAGGTGTAGGACAGGTGGTAGTTGCACGGCACGTCGCTCCAGCGGCCGCCGTCGTGCCACACTATCACCGCACAGTCCTCACCTGACAGGAAGTAGCTGTCGGGCTGACCTCTGTACCAGTTCTCATAGAGCTGACGGAGAGAGTCACATGAAGGAAACATCTAAATTTAATATAGCTTTTTGAGTATTGATTTTTATGTTTTAATAACCTGATTTAGACAGCTGAGACAATTCAAAAACTGTAATTCTCTTCTGCGATTGACGCAGTAAAACTCACCAGAGGGTTCCCGTCCGACCAGCGGAAGTCTCCCTCGATGGTTCGGTCATTCAGTCCAATCCACTGATATTCTCTGTATTTGTCTAAAAGTAAGAAAGTGTGAGAAAATAAGAGAGGAGTCATTGCATTGTAGCTATATACACTATATACGGTACATAAAGTAAGTACCGGTAAGTACATTTAAATGTATAACACCTTACATCAGATGCTTCACAAAGTGCTTCACAATAAAAGACAAAAGAAAGACATAAAATAGACAGAATAGAAGATTATTATTAGAATAACATAGAGACAAGTCCCCCTATTTAGCATTTATAAGCAGTATATACACATTTAGAAGACATGATAATGTAGTTGTAAGCAGATATATATGTATTTATTAATGTATTTGTCAACCACTGTACCTCCTGCTATGAGGCATCCATAAGTGGAGGCTGCTGTATTAACAGATAATAAATGACAATATCGTAAAACACGTGAAGATACGTCTCATAAAATATGTCTTCATAGAATAAATTATCTTAGTTGACAAATACTGTTCATTAAAAAACACCTAAAACTGTCCTTCTAGCTGAGTACAACTACATTATAATGTGTGTATACCATTTAATACATGTTTACATACTATTTATAAATGCTAAAAGTAAAGTGTTACCGTCCGCTGGGTTTTAAGGAGACAACGTTTAGGAGACCTGACTTCAAAAGCAAAGTCTCCTTTTGTTGTGAGCCTGGAGCGAGGAACAACCAACAAAACTGATCAGAGATCTCTGACCGTATCAGTCTATATACTCTCCATGGAAACTCCCCGCAGAGTAAAAAACAACCTCCAGAGGAATGTCAGATAACTATCTCACCGCCTCGTTGCCAGACGAAACACCAACTTCCAAACCGTGACATTTTCTAGGAAAAATAACGGATTCAATGAAAGGGAAGACATGAAAGGTGGTTGCTCTTCTGAGAGGCCTCGATGTTAAAACAAACTCGTCACATTGGATTTTTCAGGAGTCTTGAATTGGAGGAATGTTAGAAGGAAAGATCACTAGTTTGATATCTGCTGCAAGACATATGTCCATCACTGTTCGTCCCTGCATTCAAGGACACCCTAACACCTTAGATTTGATGGTTTCCTGGTGAACAGTCACCTTTCAGTTGGAAGGAACAGCCAAATTCACACTTTCGCATCCGTTTTATGTTTTTTTTAATCATATTGTAAAGGTTACTTTCAATGATTATGATAATTTCATATTTAAAAGTAGTAAACTGTTGGTATGCATCATAGACCGCTGTACCAGCATCCTTCATCATATCCAAGTAAGCTAATCGTTTCTCTTCTGGATTTGAGTTTTCTGACAAGAAAGCTCAAAGATCGGCACCTAACTATCAATTTTTAAACGTCTGAGGAAGTTTTGAAACTTTGACAAAACAATAAAAGTTATTAACTGTTTTCATACTGAAACTGGAACACAATGCAAGCCAGAAATTATTAATCAATCTAAAAAAAAAAAAGTGTGGTGTGCTTTTTGCAAAGTGATTGACTGTCAATAATCAAAAGTGTATGTGATTCTAAAACATACAAACACCACTGATAAGTGAGCAGTGTTATTGGTTGAGTTGAACCTCAGAGGTCTGAACCAAAGAACTACATTTTTACAGCACAATTTATAAATTATAAATGATAATTTTCTTCACATATTGATTTACAAAGTGCTGGACACATGTTCTCCAACTGTTTCTTGAGATCCGTGAAATGACATCTAAGTCACGAAATCTGCGGCTCCACATCACTAAAGTGTTGATCTAAGTGGATTGTGTTCTTCAGGGGGTTTTACCATTGATGTAGTCCTGCTCCTCAGGGGTCATGACAGAAAGCAGATGTCCACCACACATGCGACAGTGCTGCTCAGCCGCCTCCCAGCTCTGCCTCTTGGCAAAGTGACGATAACAAAAGCTCTGAAACTTCTCCCAGCCGGGCTCACACACATCCAGGTCTGAGCAGGACAGGAGACGGAAAGAACGAGAGAGGAATCAGTAGGAACTCTGTCTTTCTGGTACTTGGAAGATCATGTGTTTATATGTTTATCAAATAGTTGACACCGAACCTGTCTGGCACAAGTCTCCTCCATAACCGGTCAAACAAAAGCACTTCGTTGGTTCACCGTCGATACAAGTGCCTCCATTCAAACAAGGGTTCTCCAGGCAGGAGTCTGCAGCTGTGTGAAGATGGTGGTACGTATTAACAGAGCTTTTTATATATATTCATTATTCAGTATCTTAAAATAATACTATTCCAGAAGAAACTATCTGAAGATAACCAATAACCGCCTAAACTGCCTAACCTAAAGAAAGGTTATAACCATTCTTTAACATCTAATTTTCAAATGAAGTTGGCGTACATGGAGGCGCCAGCAGAGGGAGCTATTACATCAGGTATGTGACCCACTTCTCAGTTACTACATGATCCAGTATCAATGTTAAAAAAAAAAAAAAGATTACAATGAAATTGTGGTTTTAAAAATGAATGATATTGTAATAATTTGAAAACGTACCGATGCAACGACACAGTAAAAAGTTTAAAAAGCCTGTAGTAATACATCACTAATAACCATCACAGTGAGGGGTCCAGTTTTACTACCAGTGTTCTTCATTTCATGCTCATAAAGAAAACATTTTAAATCCTAGTTTTTATTTCTAACAATACCTAAATCACATTACCTTTTGAATACATGTGGCTACGTCAATTTTTTGCTTTAAGTGAATAAACATTGCGAATTAAACCTGAAATTGTATTTTCACAATAAAAACTATTGAGGGTGAAGGTGTAATTTCTTCCAGCTGCTTTTCACCACAGTTTGATTGGTGAGTCACACATTGTTAAGTCAATGATAATGGATGATTTAGAAAAATATTGTATATGTGCATATGAAAAAAAAATCAAAAACAACTTTTTAATCAGTAGCTATTTGAGATGTTTTGTCTTCGGTCTTGAAGAATAGAATTAGATATTTATTCTTCAACCAATATTAATAATATAATAATAAAACCCTTCTTATGTAACACAGTGAGGAGATGCCTGTGGTGAGCTTACTGTGTGTTATTATTATTCTAAGAGAATTAATTCAGAACGGGAAGCTAATCTCTCTGTTGCGCTGAGTCAGCTTGAGGTGCTAAATTGCAGTGTACAGTAAATCTCTCTCCTAATTGGGCATTTTTCGGAGACAGATGTTCCCTCCCCCCTTCACACAACACCAGCTGTTATGTCTGCTGTGTGCAGTAGATTTTATGGAGCACATGTACCTGAAATGCCTCCTGGTCTTGCAGCAGAAACTTTGGCCACAGGCAGCGAGGCAGCCATGGCAGAATACTCTGGGAACATGGTGGGAGCAGAGATTGTTACATCATTGATGTCGGCGGTGAGTGTTGGACTGGTGGTTTCCTCCTCGTCCGGATGCCACGTGCACACTTTAACTGAAGGCTCATCGGTGCTGGTCTCCCCCTCACCTCTCTCTGATCCATGGTCTGTTGAGAAAGTTTATTGTTACGGGATTGATCAGAGGTTATTTCTAAATGCAGACAACTCAACTTTCGGGGCTTTTTAGACAAAAATATATTGACAATTTTAGGTCTGTCTTTATAAAGAATTTTAAACAGATATGAATATTGAATCTGCTGATCCCTAATTATTATATACAAATTATTCTTATTGTCATTATCAGTAAATTGCTCATTGTTTTCTGGATTAATTGATCAATTGTTTAGTGTATGAAACGTAAAAAAACAGTAAAGTATGTTTTTTTGTTTTTTTTAGGATTATATGTTTCTGAAGACATTTGAGGATAGAAATAGACATTACAGTAAGAGAATCTTGATTCATGTTTGATCAGCGCTGCCTAGTTTGACCGTTTGACCGAAGTTCACGAGTTTCGCAATCAGCGATTGACCGCTGCGGTAGAGACTCCTCGAGGCAGAGGAACATGATTTTTTTCAGCTTATCTGTCTCATGTACTACGGTCAGGATATAGTGACCGTTTTATAAAAATAAAGTTTTATCATATTTGCTCAAAGTTACCAACTGCAGCTTTAATCAATTATCAAAATTAGGGCTGTCAAAGTTAACGCGATGATAACACCTTAATTATTTTAACGGCACTAATTTCTTTAACGCATTAACGCAATCAATCTTCTGGAGGTTGTTCAATGAAAAATGGAGATACTGGTATCATATGAAACTAGAAAAACCTTCAGAATTCATTGGTACCAACCACCTCATACTAGCTTGTCGCAAAGAAGGTTAAATGACGCTCCGAACTGGCATAGCCATTTTCAAAGGAGTCCCTTAACCTCTGACCTCAAGATATGTGAGTTTGGGTTGTATGGGTACCCACGAGTCTCCCCTTTATAGACATGCCCACTTTATGATAATAACATGCAGTTTGGGGCAAGTCATAGTCAAGTCAGCACACTGACACACTGACAGCTGTTGTTGCCTGTTGGGCTGCAGTTTGTCATGTTATGATTTGAGCATATTATGCTAAATGCAGTACCTGTGAGGGTTTCTGGACAATATTTGTGATTGTTTTGTGTTGTTAATTGTTTTCCAATAATAAATATATACATACATTTGCATAAAGCAGAGTATATTTGCCCACTCCCATGTTGATAAGAGTATTAAATACCTGTCAAATCTCCCTTTAAGGTACATTTTGAACAGATAAAAAATGCGTGATGCGTTTCTATATACTTTTTATTTCCACCATGATTGATGAAGCTTCGGTCCTCCACAAAGGAGCAAGCAACAAACTTTTCAGATATACTTTTCAAGCCTACATGATCAATGATTAGTGGACTGTTCCTTTAAACTCACTGTTGATGCTGCTGGTGGTGATCTCAGCCACGACCTCTTGCTCCTTGGAGCCGTCATCAGGAGGCTCGGCGCTGTACTCCAGATCAGAGCGAGACTCCTGCGGTGTGGAGTTAGAAGGCTCTGGTTCCCAGCCCGGTGTGAGGGTCAGATGAGGGATCAGCGTGATTTTGACATCTGATGGAGGAGGCGCATCAGTGGCATCCTCACCGTCACCTCCTGCAGAAGTGTGGTCCGTTGAGAGAGTTGGATTTGTCAACATGAGTCCTGGTTTGACCTCTAGGCTTCCTCCAGACAATTCACCTGATCCCTCTCCGGCATCTAGTTCCGTCCCTTCCGGATCGCTGTCTGTGGTATTTTGGGTTGTGCTGAGGAATACCTCTGGGCTTTCTCCTAATACCTCCTGTTCAAGTTTGTCCTGGATGTCCTCCAGAGGTTCGGCCCCAGATGAAGTGTTGCTTTCGGGTATGAAGGTTATAATCTCTGGAGAGCTGGCTTCAAACTCCACCGTAGGAGGAGACAAAGTTACAGATAGAGGGGATGTCAACAAAGTGACCGGATCAGTGTTTAGGACCGGAGCGTTCACATCAGAGTCGTCTGTGACTGTGATGACCTCTGCTGTGGGGGTTTCTGCAGGATGGATGTGTCCACTCTGGTCGGTTGGATCAGCTGGTGCTTCCTCCTCTGAAGTGCTATTGGAGACCTCCTCATCATGACCCACTGGGATGGACGACTCCACAGTTACACCTGGGTGTTCTGGGGTGTGATCAAGACCTGCCAAGACAAGGGATCATCTGAAATGACATGTTAAAGATAACCATCTTTCTCTCTAAAGCAATTTAGTTTGAAAATGGAAAACTACAGCAGGACATAAAAACAAATATAAAAAGTATAAAGTAGCATAAAATGGAAATACTCAAGTTAAGTACAAGTACCTCAAAACTGTACTTATGTACAGTACTTGATTAAGAAACTAATTAATTAATTAATTAATTAATTATTTATAAAGAAATGTCTTAAACAAAGGTATAACTACTACTATTATTATTATTATTATTATTATTATTATTATTATTATTATTATTATTATATTTCTTTATTGTATAATTATTATTATTTATTTTATTTTGTTGGGGGTTTTTGTATGAGATGTTGGGATCGTGGGTTGGGGTGGGATGGGATGGTAGGGATATATAGAAGCTATTATAAAGTTGTTTGATACTTATCTTTTTCTTTCTTTTATAAGGGATCACAATTCCAAAAATAAAAAGTATGAAACAAATAAGCCAACCACATGGCACCACCATCAGGTCAAATATTATTTTTTGCCAGACCAGTGGGTAAGGATGTAAGACTTTCTAGTGTATAATGAGATTTATACCCTCATTAGCAATGGAGGAACCTCTAAAAAACCTTAGACTCATTTTGTAATAACGTCCTATCTTTGATATTCACTATATATGTACCTGAATCAGATGTAGGGACCAGTTCAGAGGTGGCAAAGACGTCCATACCAACCAAACTTTGAGTCACTGAGTTTTGTGTTTCCTCATCTAGAAGAGGATTTACACTCTCCTCTCCAGACTCCTCTACTGTTGGATGGTTCTCAGGGGTACTGTTATCAAAAGATGGCAGCTGGGTGGTGGGGTGAACATCTGTTTCCTCTGCGTGGGGTGATGGAGTCACTGCTGACATCTCTTCAACAGAACTAGCGCTGGCCTCTTCTGGCTGCCCTGAAACACCGTAAGAGGTGCTCGAGTAGACGAGCTCCGCTTCAGAGGGGAGTTCCAGGTGGTCATCTTGAGTGTGGTCCTCTTGTAAAACAGGAAGGTCGCCCTCTTGAGGAACCTCCGGAGAGCTGCTGAGGAGCTCATTTACATCAGCTCCAGATGTTGCATTAACAGCTGGCGTACCCAGACTTTCAGTTACAGAAATATGATGCTCTGAGGGCTCTCCGCTCTCTGAAGTTGTCGCATCAGTTGTGGGTAAAGTGGAGTCTTCATCAGCAGTCGTAGTAACTGCTGATGAAGCATCATCAGCAGTCGTAGTAACTGCTGATGAAGCATCATCCTTTGGAGAATTTGTTGGAAGTGCGTGAGACTCTTCAGGATCTGTGTGGGGGGTTTCTTCAGGTGCAGGCTGATGGGATTCTGGGTAGCTGGCCTTCTCTATGACCTCCCAGGTGTCCTCTCCTGTGGACACGTGCTCTTGATGTTCAGATGGAGAAGTGACAGACTGATGAACGCCTATCGTCAACGATGATTCCTTGTCATAACTCAATGTTGGGGGCATAGCCTCCACAGGGCTCTGCTTTACAGGATTGGCCGTCTGGGCGTGTTGGACCTCTTCGACCCCCTTTTCCGTCGCCTCGGTCTGTCTGAACTCCTCCTCCTCTGCAGGAATAGTTAAGAAAACAATATCCTGGCCAATGTCCTCCGGCTCAGTGGCAAGAAAATCCTGAGGAGATTCTGTGTAATGACCGTTATCGCCTGGAATAAAGAGCAGAATTACAAAATGTTATTTTGAATGTCCAGGATTAGGTAAGGTTTTACAGGTCCACAAATGTTATGGTACTTACCTGATCCTGATCCTTAGGAGGCAGAAAATAACCAGGATACTTATCAAACACAAGATTGTTCTCTTACTTCTGAAGCAGTAGGCGTCGTGTCGAGAGTCAACCTCGGGGAAGCCCGTCTGGTTGCTATAGCGATAGACAGTTCGGACCCCGGGTTCGCCGCCTCCACATCGCTCTCTGGGCGTGACGATGGGGTAGCGCACGCTCGCGTCTGCCAGCCAGCCCGGACTGCAGAGGTTCAGTCCATCATTCCAGGCTGCGTACAGCTGAGCTGTGGTGACCAGCTCGGCCCCGTGACTCAGACAGTAAGCCTTGGCCTCCCAGAAGGTGAAACGCTGAGGGGCGGTGCCGTGGAACACCTCACCTTTACACAAGGAGACAGGTGTCAAGTTCCCGTAATGTTACATGCCTGTTACTTCGCTGTGGTTTTTGTGCTGAGCATGATCAGGTGTAGAGCTGCAACGATTAATCGATTAGTTGTCCACTATTAAATTAATCGCCAACTATTTTGATAATCGATTAATCTGAGTAACTGTTTAAGAAATTATCTGATTCCAGTTTCTTAAATGTGAATACCTTCTGGTTTCTTTACTCTTCTATGAGAGTAAACTGAATAGCTTTGAGTTGTGGACAAAACAAGACACTTGAAGACATCCTCTTGGGCTTTGGGAAACACTGATCGACATGCAACAATCAGGTCAGACAGGTTATAAAGAAGTAAAAGTACGTAGACAACATTACATCCATGTTTGTGAGAGGATAAAGTTTAATTGAATTGACCTGAAGGGTTTTAGATTGTTCCTACGTGCACTTCACAGGCACGGTGGATGCCTCCCTTGTGTTGTGTTTAGTTTTGTCGGGTAAGCTCAGAGGAGCCACGTAGCTCAGGTTTTATTTTAATTTATGTTTTTGGGAAGCCAGCCAGGAAGTTGCTAAAAATATAAATTCATAAGAAGCTTATTTGTTTAATGTGGCTCCACCAGCACCACCTCTTTCTTTTGTTGCTTGCCTCAGTTCTCCTAATCGTTGTGTTTGTTGTGGTAAAATACGTTTTTAAACCCTAGATTAAAAAACGAAATAGCTTTATTCTGTCTAATTACATCAGCGTCATGTGGTGTGAACTCTCTCTTAGATCCATGGTGGAGAGGAGGTCGTGTTGCTCAGGCTTTATCTGTTTGGGCGATGCCTAGAAGCTGCTTGACATCCTCCTGGATCCATCTCTTCATATATGCTCATATTATATGTATCTTTCTTTGTCATATTGATTGTCTATGTTGTATTTTCATTATGTTTTTACTCTGTACACACGACATATATTGCACATCTAGAAGAGGGATCCCTCCCCTGAGGTTTATTCCATTTTCTTTCCCTGTTAAAGATGAGAGGGTCGTACTGTACAGGACAGAGGGTGTACAGATTGTAAAGCCCCCTGAGGAAAATTTGTGATTTGTGATATTGGGCTATACAAATAAAGTTGACTTGACTTGACCCTTTTTGTCCAGGGTTTCTGGGTTGTAACACCAAATTGGAAAAAAAAACATCTCTTTATGGAGCTAGCTTTGTGCACGGGGCTTTGTCAAGTTGAAATATGTAAGGGACGAACACAAACTGTTGACACAAAGTTAGAAGCACTATTGTCCACAGTATCATTGTATATTGTAGCATTAAGATCCCCCTTCATTGAAACTAAGTGGTCCAAACCAGTAAAACAAGACTTAAAACAAAAGTACACAAAACAGGGTGTCCTCATACTTTTGACCATACAATGTAACTGGGTTAAACTGGGATTTGTTTACAATCTGGCCTTCTCAACACTCATGTTGCTTGTACCAATTCCAGTAGTTAAAACTGTCGGAAATGTTTTCTTAACTGATGAGGATAGGTAAAAAAATATATATATATTTTTTTAATTCCTTGTTTGTCTTACCATCGATGTTCTCCACGTAGCAGTAGACGTCGTACAGCTCATCAGGCTCTAACAGTCCATAGTTCCTCACTCCCGGCAATCCATCCATGTCCCCAAAACAGCCCTCTCTTGGCATCTGGATGGGATATCTGTGGAATGAAATGTTGCACAGCATTGAAACACCAAGCACCTCTTCTTCGGTGATGGCGACTCTCCAAACATCACACTTGTTTGAGCTTGAGCGTTGAAGTGGGGAGAAATGTTGGATTTCTGAGCACACGAGTGCCTCTCAGCTGGATAATCTGTGTGTTCTGATGTACAGATGTACAGAGAGTATCGAGTGGGCCACTATCACACCTCCATACTGGATGCTCCCTCAGCCACATGCACAGCAACGTGTCAGTGTTGTTGTTTTTGTCGAGCTGCATGAAGGATTTGGGCTGTTGAGCGTCCACAAATCTCCATAACACAAAATGCTGAATTTTCCATCTCCCTTGATCCAGTGTTGAGTGATGTGTCCTGTTTGACATTGGACCATGTTCTGTCAGGGGCTCACCTCACTGAGTGATCTGAGAGCCAGCCGGCATCACACTGCTCGTATCCGCTGTGGTAGGCGGCCAGGAGCTGCTCTGGAGTGGCAATTTCAGCCCCGATCTCCTCACAGGCCTCTCGGGCTTGCTCGAAGGTAAAGGCGTACCGGCTGGATGCATCACGATAATGGAACACCACCCCTGTAAAAAACATAAATGATTAAACCAGCAGCTTCATGAATTCTGTCTCGTTTTATGCGATCATTCTGCAAAAAAGCATCAGAGGCAGAGTGACAAGTTTAAAGCAAATTTCTGACATTTTGGCAAAATAAATGTTTCCATCAACCATCAATGTGAATATTTTAAAGAGGACAAGATTGCATAATTAAGTACCGACAAGCACTATTAATTCTGATACATCGGGACATCTCATTTCTGCTTTCTCCCTACAATGTCATTTGTATTTTTTGTAATTAATGAATTTGTCTCTTCTGATCCGCGTACACCCTGTGGTGGTTTTATCTGTCACTACGGTGATAAAGAGGGGTTCACATGCCCGGTGGTGGAAAGTAACAAAGTGCATACACTCAAGTACTGTACTTAAGCACAAAAAAAGGATGAATTTTAAAAGTGTTTCATATCTATCTCACCCTTGACCTTGATCTGAGCCACGTCGTCAGCGTCCTCCAGGCCCTGCTGCACCTCGCAGCGGTAGAAGCCTGTGTCGTTCTGCCTCAGGCTCTCCAGCCGCAGGGTGAGGTCGGCGGGGGAGTAGGCGTAATTGAGCAGCGAGGCTCGGTCTTTGTAGGCCTCGCTGACTCTCACCCTGTCGCCACGGGCCACCAGGATCTCCGTCTCTTGGCCGTGAGTCAGCACGCTCCATTTGACCCGGGGGAGAGACAGCACGGCGTGGCGGCCGTTGGTGGAGGGAGATGGCGGCGGGTGGGCCAGAGACACCAGGCAGGGTAAAGTCAGAGAGCCACCCAGCACGGCAACAACGGGCGGCGTGTTGGGGATGGTCACCTGGAGAAGCTTTGAATCATCTGAGGAGAGGCAGGTTTCAAAGTATAGAAGACATTTCAAGAAATATGCTACTTTTTATATTCAGCTTTCACAACGAGACTTCTCCTTGAGCGGGACTTGGACACAATAACAAACAGACCGGATCAAGAGACAAGGTAAGAAAAAGGTTTTATTTCTCTTTAGGGTCCTTTCCATGATGTTGTCAGACACGTATAATAACGATCTGAGCCCGTCAGTGTCAAAAACAAGCACTTTTAGTGGACATACCGTTACACTGACGTTGCTCACTTGCCCTAGCAGCTTGTTTCGTGGCTGCCGGTTACAGTGTTCTCCCTCAATACTGGACCAATATCAGTAATTGTTGTTCACACAAAAACATGAGAAAGTCCAGGTTGAAAAATACAGAAGTTACTTTTTAAAGCTTAAGGTAGAAAAAAAGAGTGAGTGGATTTTGAGATAAGAATTTGTTTTGTCAAACTGTTCTTTCCAAAGTCAAGAATGAGCCTTCAAAACTCAACATCATCCAATAGTTGTCAAGATATTTCACATTAAAGTATTGATTAGTATTCATCCTCTGGGCACCAGGAATGTCTGCACAAAATTTCATACAACATGATATAGTGAAAAAACACTGAGGTGGAAGAAGGAGAAAAAAGGAGGGTTGTCAGTAAACTATATTAAGTTTATTTTTATAAAGGTTATAAAGGTGCCCCAGATCTTCTATAAACAACTCTCTCTGTTGCGCTCGCAAGAAACAATTTCTACCTTCCATTCCCTGAAATATAAAGTTCCTTTCCCCATTTTGTAGCGCAACCCTGCATCCAATTTTTAGAGCCACAGCTTGACATTTAATATCAGTGTTTGACTACAGGCCAAAAACTTTAATTGGACAGAGGTGATGGATTACTCACAGTGTAGATATGGGCATATATATATGTGCTTATTGCTGCCTCAAAGCACAAAATGACAATATTATATCTGCAGGAGGTTTGTAGAGTTGTTATCAGATCACATCTCTGTCATGTTGTTGTACTTCCTACTGGTCACCAACAGAGGTCAGTTATTTAGAGTTATTGCCCATTTGATTCTGAAAACTCTCCATTTCCTTCAAACCATTTTGCTTTGCATACAATATGTGTCAATGTATTGTAAGAAATCTGTCAATACCCTCAATACAGCCCAACTAAAGGAAAAGACATTCAGCCGTATCAGTCTGATTTCCCGCTGCGACACTCAGACAACCTTGAAAACGTCCTCCAGAGAGTGCATGTCAGCGAAAAACGATGAACGACAGGAAATGATTAAACAGCACCCCGCTGCCCTTAAAAGTCAGAGGTCATGTATGATTTAATGGAGTGGTGCATGTCAGCGCCGAAAAGAGAGGGAGGAGGGGCGCGTACCTGACTCCTGGTGGTGGGTAGAGGACGACGGCAGGACGAGGAGACAGATGGCACACAGCAGCACAGGTAGAGGCACATCCGGTCTGTGGCTGAAAGACAAGAAGGGAAGCAGAGGACACCCAGTTTGAACTTGAACATGACACAAAATCTCTGGGCTGCAGAGTTTGGTTTTACAACAAACACTTACATTTGCTACTTGGAATTTATTTCCCCAACAAAAAGTCAACTAGAAGTGTTTGTACCGAGCTGACATTTTATTTAGGTAGAGGAAAAAGGACTGCTGTGAAATGAAGTGAAACTGGGTCATTAGTAAAAGAACAATGTTAAATGGAATCTGTGAAGGCCTCCGGCGGTAATACTGGGAAAACAGATTGCATTTCAGGATAACATTTGAAGCAGGACTTCATTATAGGCATTCAGAATAAAAGTGGGGAATGATAATTCTGTAAATTCTCTTAGACTGATAAAGCACAAAATATATCTCCAGATACCTTTCCTGACCCATCCTTATATATAATGATATGCATTAATATTTAGTAATCTAATAGGACTTATAAACTGCATGTTATAACTGAGTGATTGATTATCATGTTACAGCATTCTCACTATTTTTCTGATGGAAAATTTACCTCAAGATAATTCATTATTCAGTGAACTCCAGAGGGCTACTCCTTGGTCTGAGAAGTGAAGCCAATGCTGAAGTGCCTTTAACTTGCATTCTTTCTAATAGCCAGCAGGGGGCGACTCCTCTGGTTGCAAAAAGAAGTCTGATTGTATAGAAGTCTATGAGAAAATGAGCCTACTTCTCACTTGATTTATTACCTCAGTAAACATTGTAAACATGAGTTTATGGTCTCAATCGCTAGTTTCAAGTCTTCTTCAATACATGATGTTCATTTAGTAAATTATGGTCCCATTTAGAGTCAAATAGGACCATAAAGCAGGGGATGATCCAGTTTGGGCTACCTTGTGATTGACAGGCCTAAAAATGTCTTATTCAGCGTTCTGTTGTACTTAGCTCAACCCTCTCGTGTCGCTTCTGGTTGCAAAAAAACAAGATGATGACGATAAAAATGCCCAACTTGAGGCTTCAAAACAGCAGTCCATAAACCAATGGTTGACATCACGGTGACTACATCAACTTCTTATATACAGTCTATGATTAACTCCAAACAACAAACTAATTAGGAAATATCTGAAAAATCTTATTCACTCAGTGTTTTAAAAATTGATTTAAAAGACTTGAAGTCCACCAACACAAGATCAAATACCACCCGATTGAGACACTGATTTATTAGTTAGTTTAGTCGTGACTCCCTCCCTCTCTGACCAAAGAAGAGAATTCAGACGCTCACTACAGAGACAAAACAAATATTGACTTAATACTCCGAGCCATTCATCAAACTCAGAGCAGAACGGTGGCAAGTGGCCGACTTTCATCAAACATTTAAACTGCGACTGAAGTAAAAGTCAGTGAGCCGATATCAGCAGAATCTCTGCAGGAAAACAGATAGGATGATGACGTTATCCATCATGTTGAACGCCGTGAGTAATACCAACTATTCATCCTGCATACAGAAACATGAGGGATTGTTTTAGATCGATCTCATTTATTTTCATTGTTTTAGACACCTCTTTGGTTGTTTTAAGGTTCTGTTAAGGTTGTTTCCAGGATGAAATCTTATGTCCATTGTATACATTTTTGTTATCTTATATCTCGTTACATATATGGTGATAAACTGTAATTGCAGGTGTGTTTTCATTGCCTTCTTATGAATGTCGAATGTGATTCTTTTTCTTTGGATTTGCACTTGAAGAGTCCATATGAACGCCCTGCTGATGTGCTTAAAATGGAGCGTTTCAGACAGAGGGGTAAATACAGGTATATTCAGGCAGACAGTATGAGAAAAATAAAGGTTTTTTTTAACATTAAAGCATGTAAACATGTTCTAGTAGAAACACAAACCACAAGAATGAACCTGAAAATTAGCATAATATGGGACCTTTAAATGAAAATCTTTGTGATTATTAAGTTACATTGATAAATAAAAGTTGTGATGCAGATGTTTATCTAGCTTTAAATGAATCAAGAGTTTTGCATGTTGAAATTGATTCATATTAACTAATAATTCAATCAATAATAAAAATGTAATAATAACCCCAGTTCATCCACAGCTTGTAGTTGTACATGCTGACACAACAATATGGACTCGTCTGCTAACTATTAAATGCATAAAAACATGGGTCAAAATATAGTAATCCCAACAATGAGGACCTGTGTGAGTGTGTGCGTGAAGCAGACAGACAGACAGAGGGACTGTCTGTGTGTCCTTGGAGCTTTCTAGCTGCTGTGAGTCAGACTTCAGGAGCTGCAGAACGTGAGCTGAATCCTGATTCTCCCAAAAACTCCCCGGAGGGTCGGACTGAAGCCCAACCTCCAACTTAACTAGATTTACCATTATTACCACTCCTTTCATCCTCCACTATAGTCGCTTCCACTTTTTTCCTTTTTTGTGTTGTAATCCTATTTTCTCTGTATACTTATTAACACCTTTTTTTCTGCTTGGGGATAAGTTAAATTTTCTCTCCTTCTCTGACCAACCACTTCAAACTGTGTTTACAAAGACTTTGATCCAACAAGAGAAAGACTTCATATCATCAAAAAGCTGCATGAGGCAACTGCAACCATCGAAGGGTCCAAATGGTAGTGAGAGGAGCATTTTCTTTACAACCTCATGGTCACTGAACTGAAGTCACTAAATGCTGCCACCAAGAAATCTTGGACTCCATACAAGCTCCAAACTCACAACACTTAATAACACCTCTTCTACTGTGTGTCCAATAACCGTTACTGTACATTTGTGCTATATTAAATCTTAAAAGAAAAGTATTCTTTGTGCATGTTTGCTTGATTGACAGGTGTGTCAGCCTCTCATCCTATCCAGCTCAGTCGCACAGCAGTTCATGAAATAGACACGAAATTGAATGTATTGATTCGTGTACATATTATATAATCCACGTAATTGTGAACTGGGAAGTATCAAGAGCAGTTAACGCTGCATAGGGAGGAGGTCGGGGTGGATGGGTGGATCAAAAAATACCAGACTTTTATCCCGGAGACCGGTGTCGTGTCCCGTGTGAAACCAGAAGTTAACATTGAGTTATTTGTCACGTAACTTCCGTACTTAATTTACATCGCTTCTGCAGTTATTTTAAGCCAAACCCCGATCTTTTCCAAAAGCTAACTAAGTAGTGTTGTTGCCTAAGCCTAACCCTGTGAAATCTTGCAGATGCCGTGAGGAGCACCGGAGGACACCGGAGGACACCGGAGGACACCGGAGGACACCGGAGGACACCGGAGGACACAGGCACATCATTTTTTCAGATTACCTGTCTCATGCACTATAGTGACCGTTTTATACAAATATTTTTTTTAATCATATTTGCTCCATTTCTAGCCACTGCAGCTTTAACAACAAGTTCACCTGGAGGAACCACATCCAGACTTTTTAGTCTTTTATACAAGGCGGAAAATCACACTTTACAATTTGACATTACAATTACTGTATGTCAAATGAGTACTTCCCTTTGACGGAAAGGGGTATTATACTTGAGATGGCGGCGGAAATTAAAGTTTGTTTTGTGGCTCTCGGCAGCGACACATTTCTAATCAAAACAGGATTAATAAATAATCACTCAACATCGCTTTTAATGCCTGAATTTGGCTCCGTCACTCCAAAGTGAAAGCCTTGAAGACAGAAATGCCACTCGCGACAAAGCCGGCCGTTCAAATAATTTCACCGAACAGAGCTGCAGACTGCGAGACACCCACATCCATAATATAAGATTTAAATGTGAAAGCGCTGTGAAAAATCAATGCTGATTTATTACAGCAGCTGCCACATACTGCCCTGGAGAATCATTAGCATACTGCATAAAGATTATAAATTATAACTCCAAATTACATCCCAACTAACAATGGATTTTTTTTTAGGCTGATTCTGATAATATTTGAGAGTTAAATAAGGCTGAAAACAATAGGTAAATATTCATAATCATTTACATAAATGCATCACATAAACCTTTTTATAAAGATTTCTTATGTTCGGTTGTTAAAGAATTGTGAGCAAGATACAGTATGTAGAGAGCAGGACACTTTACTCTATGGTCGACAAACTATATAATGGAGTTTCTAAATGGCCTCAAACATATCTTCAAGATCTCTGTAATATTTCTTGTTACACCAATGCTGATATATTTATAATAAGTTCATCCTGGCAAATTTGAAGTGAACCTGTCAGCTTCCTGTCATACTCTTTTCACTTTCTCTCCACATCACATGGACAAATTTGGCATAATTGCTCCTGACAATCTTCCTACCAATGTCTGACTATTCAAATCTAACAATCCCTTCATTTCAAACTCATCAGCTATCTGTCTGACTCACTCTTTCTCTTTCTTGTTGGGCTGAGCTGGGTGTACAGCCTTAGAGAGGAGGAGGAGAGAGAGGGAGGGAGAGAGAGAGAGAGAGAGAGGTTTTCCTATGGGGAGGCAGAGCAGGCAGAGGACGCAACCCAGGCAACATCAGAAGTGCAAAGACAGGCATCACAAGTGGCTGAATAGTCAATGACTTCACCTTGAGGGAAAAGGCGGCGGGGGCCAAGAGAGAGCATGTTTGACCGCTCGGTTTTGCCAGGAAAGGTCGTTTGAGGCTGGGAGGGAGGATGGGAGGGGGTGAGGAGGCGGAGGGAGGGGATGAACTACATTCTTAAAGGACTGCACCAGCTTCGTGAGACTTTGGCCCATTTGTCACTTTACCCAGTGTGTGATGAGAGGGCTGCTGCTCCGGTACATAGTCCACACGTACACTTAGCATACAACACAACAAGTCCTCTCATACCTAAACTACAAAAAAAAACATTTCAAAAATGCCTTGAGTTATTTCTGCTACGTCTGTTGTAGATTTAGATGCCTAAAATTTGTCACGTGCTGCTCACGGGATTACCTACATCTCAATCTTCTGCAGCTCCACAACGCAGCTGCTAGAGTTTTAACTAGAAAAAGTAAATACGACTGAGGTCGTTACACTGGCTTCCAGTACATTTTAGAATTGATTTTAAAATTGTAATGCTCGTTTTTAAGGCCCTACATGGTCTGGTACCCAAATATCTCTCTGAGATGCTTGTGAGCTACATACCAGCTAGACCCCTCAGGTCACCTTCTGGTTGTTCCCACAGGTCTCCATGAAAACTGGTCAAACTGCCTTTAGCTTTTATGCTCTAAGCTGCTGGAACATCCAATCACGTTAAGTGCGCCCCAACACTACCGTCCTTTAAAACTAAACAGAAAACATTCCTTTTTAGCTGCGCCTTTCCGCAGACTGGTTGCCGGTCTAAATTATCATTAAATCAGTTTACTTATGTATACATTTTTATCTTTACACTATTAATATAGTGTTTGTGGATGCAACTTCCGTGGTTGCTCACACGTTGTGCAGCATATTGTGCTTCCGACTTAAATAAAGTGCTATATGAATAAAGTTTGCTTGCTTGCTAAATGTATAGGACAAGTATTTGCCATTCGTAATTGTTTTTCTTAATGTAAAACTAATGTAACTTGTGTGTGTGAATCACAGCGTTAGCTATTTTATATTTCCATGCGATGATCGCAAGGTTAACAGTAGAAACACGGCGATCACGTTACAAAGCAATCTAGCAGAAATGTGAGCCTGCATGTATGTGATTGGCCGACACAGCACCTTGCCGCATGATGTCACGCTGTGTTGTATAAAGTTGAGCCGAGGCGGGGCCCAAAAAGACGCTTCAGGACGCAACAATCTGACCTTTTCTCTACCGATACCAATTGCAGTGCCTATATTCAGGGCATCTGGTGACACTGAGTACCAATCTGATACCTAACAACAAGATGGTACATCTCAAGGGGTTTTTCCTTATAAATAAGCCAAACTTATGTACCAGAGATTTCTCTGGCACTAAAAATTGAGTTTACTGTCCGCTGTGACTGAATGAATGTGGATTTATGGAAACAGTGAATTTTATCAGGACTTTGATGAAGATATATTTTTATGGGATCCGCTTATTAAGATCAGTATCTGGTGGATTTGATCGCTGTCTCTCTCGTGCGCTGTAGTGACACCGATCAGACAGAAGACTGAAAAACGCTGCAGTCAGAAGAGGCTTGTGTCAGCATAAATTTAGAGGAAATTCCGGTCTTGAAGTAACAGAACAGAGAGAATGAGATAGCCTCAATAAAGTTACTGAAATTACAAACTCACACTGACATCATGTGATGATTAAGATTTCGATTTTGATCCGGTTTAGAAGTTTAGAGGCTACTGAATCTTTAATCTCTCTTCACTCATTTAATAAACAGAGAGCAACATTAGAAATCAGCCAACAGGCTTCTCATCTCTAGCTGGCACTGATCATAGCTATCGCTGGTTTAATTGACAAATATTGCTGCTGTAGCTATCTAAAGTTAATTGCCTTAAATAACTTCAAAATGCAGATTTATGTGGGAATATATATTTGGTATGTTTTCATTATTTTATGATTATATCATTAGTATTATTGTTGTTATTGTTGTTGTTGTTATTGTTATTGTTAATATTTTGATGATATTGTATCTTTATTTTATTTGTATTTTATTTGTATTATGTTTATGTAGGAGTCATTTGATTTCTCGACCAAAATGCGACAATGTTTTTATAACAAATTCAATAAAGTACTAATTATATTTTTGTCTATTTTAATACACATATGCTCTACAGGATCACTTAAAGATTGTTGTTTGCCTTCATGGATAAAATAAGGTGATTTCATGTTTGAATTGAATCTTTGAATATTGAAAGCTAAACCTGAAATGATTCAATAATCGATTTGAAAGGATTCAGATTTGATATGCGGATTCAATATGAGATTCAAAATCAATAAATGTGAAAGAACCTTAATGACATATACTGCCTAGACTCTCAGAGTCTTTCAAACACACACATTACAAAGCTGAACACAGCCTCTCTCAGCATCGTTGGCTCAACCTGACGCCACCACTTCCCCCATGCTGTACCCCTTTGCTTTCTCACAGCGAGGAACCACCGCCGTTACCCTTTTGCCCCTCTGCAGCTCCTCCATCACGCCGGCCCACCAGTCCCACATCGCGCCACCTCGAACCACTCAGTGTGCCCATCTCCAGGGGCAACCCGAACCCCCCCTGACTGACACAATCTGACAGGAAGCAAGGAGCAGCCGGGGAGGGCTGGAAGCAATGGAGAAACCTCTGAGAGAAAAGGGAGGCAGAGAGGAAGAAAGAGACTCCGTACAGCATGACTGAGTGCTGAGAGAGACGTTAAGTTCACAGGAATGATTTGGAAACGATTCACCAGTCGGCCTCGAGCAGCAGCAGCAGCAGCCATGTCTTATTAGCTGTTAGCCGCTGACTCTGTGTGCCGCGGGGCAAAACTCTTAAAGAAGTGACAAAAGCCATAAGCTACAAGACTCTGGTGTGTGTGTGTGTGTTGTAGTCTGCATGCCACAAGCTGATTAAACAGAATTACTGTGAGCTTTAAGGGCTTATATCTCAGACAGGGTGACAAAAGAAAATAACCACAAACAACACATCACTGGTCTGTTTGAGTCACATCTCAGAGGAAACTTACTGATGCTACTGCAGACGCTTCACTTTCTGTTAGTTATAGACAAACTGTGCAGCAGCCACAGTGACCTGCATGACCTGCTGAGAGCCAGTCAGTCACTGTGAGACCAAAAGACTTTAAAACTACAACACAACGCCTGAAAAATTGCACCCTTTACTGACGTGTAACGGGAACAGCTGTCTAATATAATAATTCAGAAATGTGTCCCTTTATTATCATTTCTACAAGACAGATATTGTCGGGTCAAACTGAAGTTTCAGAAAATTGGGATTTATAAATATTGATAAATAGCGATTAGTGGATAGAGATTGGGAGAGAAATATAAATGGAGAGGTAGAGAGGAGATAAATAGAGAGTGGTTTGTGGATTAAGGAGCTCAGGGAGTGAAGCAGAGAGAGGGAAGTGGTTGATCGGTTTACGCCCGGAGTTTTGTAAAGGCAGCACTCCTCGGTGTCACAGAAAGGGGGTCCTGAAGAAATGGCGGAGCGCTAACCAAGCAGGGCTTTCATTCAAACCAGCGCTGCAATCTGCAGTGGATGTTTCGGTCTGTTTCAAGTTAGGACGGCGCACACATTAAACAGTAACTTGACAGATATAGTGGGGCAGAAATCAGTTGTGCATTTGATGACTAAAGCATTAAAGTTTCAGCATATAATCTGCATACATATTTCAGAGATGGAGGCAATTTGTATCTGACCTCTGGTCATTGAGGGTCATTGCATTTTTTCAGTTTTTGCCCCATCACTCTCTATTGTAATAATGTAATAATCTTTGCCTAATTTGCCTCAGCCATGTCCCCTTTACAAAATTCAAGTGTAAAGGAAGCTATAACTTTTTAACAACTTCTATAACTTATCGTCATCTTCTACCCAGATCTGTGCAATCTATCAGTAATAAGAGCGTGAAAATAAAACAAAATCGATGTAAACCGCCTTTATGCCTGCAAAAAAGTGAAACAAAATTGTAATTTGTTCACCCTCTGCCTAGTCCCAGTGGTCAAATCGGAAATGCCTCCACGTCTGAAACTAAACTTCATGGTTTATAGAAACACTGGAGAAAGTTTCATGCTTTAGTCATAGAATGGACAATACCAGAATTTCCCTCGGGATCAATAAAGTTACTATCTATCTATCTATCTACCTTCCATATATGAGTTCATCTGCTCCACTTATATCACTGTATTTGGAAACAAGGGGGAAAGACTCAAAGTTATGTCTCGGCTTGATTCCAGGACTATAAAAATAAAATGTTGTTGGTGTTTTAATGGTCAGATCTGAACATCAGCAGCTGAACCTTTACTTCATCATCTCAAATGCAACAATTCGAGGTCTCATGTCCAGACCAAGCGGTAAACTTCGGTGCTGCGAGATGAAGCCAACGCAGAAGTGCCAAAAACTGCAGTTCTTCAAATGGCTACTAAAGGTTGGCTCCAAAAACGAGTCAATCCCCACAGACTCTCATGTTAAAATGTTTACAACCTGGTGCAATAAACAGCTGGTTTTTATAGCTAATATCCCGGTTCATGACAACTGTAAGGGGGTGAATTTTCATATAATACACCTGTTTAACTCATATTAAGGCTTAAATTTAGGCATAATTGAGGGCGTTGGCGGTTTGAGTAACAGGTGTAGGGTGTCGTACCAGGTCGCTAGCTGCTAAATGTCTGTAGTCTGGAAAGTACAGCCATATGTATACATTCTATGGTCTCTACCAACTCCTGAGGGAAATACTTTAGTTTTAGTTAATCTCTTTAGTTGCTAAATGCTACACTATGTTCACCAGCTACTCTCTAACCAAGGCCTATTGAAGGAGGCTGGGACACGGGTCTTGGGGTACGGGGTATAACACATGTGTAACTGAAGCTGAGGTCACGCGTTGAGATTGGCTCAATTTTGGCGAGTGCAGACCAGATTTTACTGCGCGTGTGTTGTACCCCAAAGATATGACGCGTTGATGAAGCGTGACCCAGCCTCTTTCAATAGGCCTTGTGTCTGACTTCTCTGTGTCTTTCTGCTGTTTGCATCTGAGCAGGTATATTGTACAGTGGCTTTTTTACAGTTTCTTCTCTGAAACAGATAAACTAATGAGCTCAAACTCACCATAAAGCTCCGTAAAGCCAGAAAAGTATTGATTATAGCCTCATTTTAAAGTGCTACAAAAATAAAGTTGCCTTGCCTTAACTTCTGTTTGTGTCCACAGTGACGTGCCTTGTTTTAGTGCAGACTCTCTGACTAAATCACAGCTATAATCAGCCTTTATATTGTGCTCTGGATTACACAAACTAAATGCAAATATGAAAAATAATAAATAAGTATAAAATTTATAAAAGCTGGAATCACCCTTTTATTCTGTCACTGACATTAATAAACAATTACAAAGGGGCAAAACCTTTTGGTTTTGTATTAATTCAGTTCAAAGTGTAAATTTTTCCAATAAATCCTCTGGACACCCACACAGGTGTTGATTAGACCTCTGCTCGGGACTATGTGGGCGTGTACAGACTGATTGAGTGACATCTTCCTGAGTCTCCTGTTTGTTGAACCTGTTATGGCGGGACAAATTACACCTTTATCATTCTTATTGGTAGATGAAGATCTGTGACCTAATAAATCCCGCCCACCTCCAACCTGAGCAGAGGTCTAATCCGCCACAATAACTGAAAACACCTGTGTGTTCAGAGGCTTTATTGGAAAAAATGTACACTTTGAGCTGAGTTAATACAAAAAGCAAAAGGTTATGTGTCTATCCATAAATATAATGAATTGATGATTCCTAAAATTAATCTGATTGCCACTTTGTAACACCCTCTATAGCTTATTGTATGTTTATTTACTCCAACACAGGCTACTTCATTCAACATATCTCATGATGACCTGATTACACTTAGCAAACAAAATGTACTTAATTTTTGAGTTACTTGTACTTACTTGAGTATCCCCATTTGATGCTACTTCTAAGTTCTACTCCACTATGTCATGGGGAATATTTAATATATACATACTGTATATATATATATATAAATTGTAATTTATTTGACAGCTATCTGCTACTGTGCAGATTAAGACTTTATATAGTAAATGTGACGAATATATTAAAATAGCTCCACCTCGATCAGCCACAGCATTAAAATGCTTACATATTAATGCAATAATAACACAATGTATACAATAATGTAACATTCTGAAAGAAGCCATTTTGCATAATGAGCATTTTTGATAACTACAATTTGCAGATGATGCTTCTGTTGAATTCAAGATTTTTTTAAAATTTTTTTTTTACTTGTGTTGTAGGATTTTTTCATCCTGGTATCACTAATTTTACTTAGATAAAGGATCTTCTTCACTGCTGTCCATGTCTGTGGAAACATACAGTGATGCTGCAGCAGGTGATAACTGATTTATTTCTGGATGTGCAGCCCAATCACGCACATATCACGCGTTTCTTTTTGATTTATGAGTATTATATTAGGACCATCAACGGGTTAAACGATGCAAAACGAGTCAAGGATTGATCAAAAAGTGACCAGTTTGTCAATAGAGCACATGCACGCACCAATAAAGGCAAACTGAACGCGAAAAATGCGACAAGAATCGAAATAAATCGAAGAAATTAAACCAATAGTCGTGTATGTGAGAGAGTTTTAATGGACTTACTTCATCTTCATCAGACTCAACTCTCTGGTGCAGATGTGCAGAAGTTGTTGGTGTCCTCGCGCAGCCTCCGGACCGGACAGGTGCAGGTGTTCGGATGCTTCTGTCTGTCCTCCGACTGAAAGTCCTTCAGCAGCCTCTCAGTGAGACAGAGACAGAGACAGACAGGAGCTGTGACTTGTGTCCGTCTGGACCGCCAAGAGGAAAGGAGGTGAAGAGAGGAGAGACTGGGATGAGGGCAGTGTTAAAGACCAACACCTCCCTCCTTCCTCCTCCTCTTCCTCCTCCTCCTCCTCCTCCTGCCTGGAAAATCCTAATCCTGCTGAGGTAGGAGGACAGACTGAGAGGTGAACAAAGAAAGGTGCTTATCAATATTTTTTTCTACTTTCTGTTAGTAAATTTAAAGCTACAGGTTTTGCAGACGTCCCCAAACTAGTTGGCCTTATAATTTGATATAATGAGTTGTATTGTGCATTGACCTTGAACTGCCCTATTTTAGGTTCAAGAATAAATCATTATTAAAGCTGCAATAACTCACGTTTTATGGACACCAGGGGGCAGAGGAGCAAACAAACAGGTGCTAATTGACTCCAGCAGCAATGAAGCAACATTAATTTGTTTCGGTCCACTTGAAAAACAACGTAAAGGAATTGGATTGGATTTCCCAAAGAAAAATTATGGAGATGTTTTTACATAATTATAATTATGTGTCGGTATCTCATTTGATAATTTTGTGTCTTAGAAATATGAGAAAAGATCTCAAAATGAAGGTCCGGTCAATATTATCTCATAATAATGCAGCCTTTATTGTGGTAACCTGATTAAATTCACATCTATTTCCTCCTTCATTTGATGCTTTCTCGTGATTATGAGATGCAGATATCATAATTATGAAAGAAGTTATATCTTTTAGATAAGGTCTCCAGTTTATTGCGATTTAGTGAATGTGATGCACCAACTCCTGAGAAAATGATCAGTCTCTTTAGCTGCAAGATAATAATAATATATAATATATATATATATATATATATATATATATATATATATATAAAATACATACATATATATATATATATATATATATATATATATATATATATATATAAAATACATACATATATAATAATAGTAATAGTAATAATAATCATAATCATAATCATTATTATTTTATTTTTATAGCACTTTTCAAGCTGGGAGAACAAAGTGCTTTCCATAGACAACAACAATCACAAATATAAAAATAAAAACTAAAGAACAGCAAAATAGAAGCACACAGTTAAAAGACTGTATAAAAGAAATTTACAAATAAATCAACCAAAAAGTAGAAGAAATTAAACTATTATATTAACTATTAATAAACGTAAAATCAGGTGGTTGCACAACAGAGCCGTATGTAAACAAATAAGATGAGAGATGTTCCAATTTCTTCACCAGCTCGTCTCTACCTGTGTCTGTCTGCTGTTTGCTGCTTTAATAAGGAAGTCACATTGAGATTGAGATCTCATTTACGTACAAGCGAGTACAGCAAAAGGAAACAAAATAAAGTGGTGAGACTGAATTGTACAGTAAATGCGCCGAAAAACCAAAACAATATTAGGTAAAAGAGGCTAAAAGCCAAAGAGTGCAGAGTGGGTGATGATGCTACATCAAAAGGAAGAAGGGATGTGACAACACTGTTGCTAGGTGACTAATAATACAAATGGATGTCATCTTGTTCAGTTTTCAAAATGGTTATGTCATTTTCTGCATTTCTGTGCTAAGAACACGAACAACAGTAACTAACAAATAACTGATTTAAAAACATGAACATATACAAGCTGTGAACTCAAGAGGTTTTCAGAAAGTTTCAGTGGGTCATTCAAGTCAACATTTCAAAAACACAACTCTACCTGGATGCCCAGTAACTCATAAATTTGTAAAATTATTTGTCATAAATATTGATTAGATCAGCTTTGCATTGCATCTTAGAGTGGGGATGGAATTGAGAACAGCATCAACAGTAGAACATGTATTTGGTGACAGTGGATGAATCTACCGTTGGGTTCTTGAATGTCCACTGGACATGTTTTTTTTTTTTTGCCTGAAACATTTGTCCAAGTTGTCCCAAAAAGACAACATAGATATGTCTATGTCCTCCTCTGCAGCTTTCGTACATGTCAGTATGTGACCCGTTATGCCTCCAACTCACACTGTGCTCCGTGTATATTCTGTATGTGTCAGGTTAACTGCCAATGTGCAAAATGGACAAATTCCTGATGGCTTGGCAGTGGGTAATAAAAGCCGAATTATGCACATGTGGCTGATGCTGGGCCGTGACTAATATGATGTGTGTATGGAAAGGGTAATCTGCGGAGTCAAACTCCCAATAACTTCCCCCAGGGGGTAATAAAATCCATATTGTATTACCTAATGAGACCAACGCTGCTCTTTCATGTAATTCAAGGACTTATTAATGCAGCAGGTGAACACTTAATCTTCTTTCATTGCAAATGTCGAGAATTAAATCAATAATGTGGAAGTGCATTTATCAAAGGTATAAATTACAAAAAAAGAAAAAGGGATCAGCGAGCCAAGAGATGTTTCTCATTTTCATTTGTTATTCGGCCTCAAATAATAAGGTGAAGATCTTGTTTTTTAACATATTAAAACGCCCACAGAAGAAAATCAAAAGCCTATTTTGCTTTTAAAGCTCTGGCTTTTACTTATGGAGCTAATAACAGAGCATAAAATTAAATTACTCACATTATTGCCCATGCACAAGGAGATTTAGGAGGGATAAGCAGTATGGGGATAATCTAGACTTAAATCACATGCTGCTTTGCAATATATTTTTGCTCAACTTTGTCTGTAACCCAAAGGCTGAAAAGGTCCATGGTTACTTGGTGAGTGAAGGGTTTCACATGACGACTAAAGGCCTCAGTATGCTTCAAGAAAAGTGTGTCTGATCTTCTAACAGCACCAGCTTTCTGACGGCTGAATTGAGTTGAGGGTTGTGTCCATTTTTGTAACTTTCAGAAACAGACGATCTGACAATTACAAGTCTACTTTATGCAGCAATTAGCCAAGTGTGCAGAAGTGTTTGATAGTGGATGTATTATAAGAACTGGATACCGGACTGAAAGATGCCGCCCAGTCACTTGAATGAAAATTGCTCAGGACTTCCTAAAAACTTTGTCCCAGATGGACGTAGCAGTGCACGCTTCGGTGAGCTCCGAGACTCAGTCTGTGCTGAGTGCACCTTCAGCTGAATAATACATACATACATACAATATGAGAACAGTATTTGATGCATGTCAAGTATGAAGGCATACAGAGTATGCAAATTATGTTTTCCTATAATTTGTATATTTGGTCTCACACCTAGTGTTAAGTTCTGGTTCAACAATAGCGTGGACTCAAATGCAGACACAAACAAGTCTTTTAAAAGGTGTAACAAAGAATTTATTACACAAATATTAAATGTACTGTGAACAGGACTGGGGTTCCTGGAGGTCCAAAACGTGGCAGTAATAATGTCAATACTTAAATCACGGAACGGGGGGCAAGGGGAGGGGTGTTCAGGAATCCTTCCAGAGGGACAGATGAATCCACTTGAGCTCCGAGCGGTGGAATGGCGTCGGAGAGTGAACAGGCAGGTAAGTAAACTAAGGTAAGGATCCAGGTCGAGGAGGAGCAGAGTGTAGGAGTGAGTAGGCAGGTTGGAACCAGCAACAGCTGGCAGCTGAACAGACCTGAGCAGAGAACAAAAACAAGGTGAGTCCAAAAATCCCAAAACACGAGCATGAGCAAAGTCAAGAGCAATAAACTAAGAGAGCCTGAATGTGTCTTGTACCACTGAGGGCGACCGAACAATCTGGCGATGACTGGCAGGAAGACCGGGGTAGATATACTGCAGGTGTGTGTGATGATAGGATAATTGCTGTCAGCTGCTCCAGCAGTGCCTGCCCAGGAGGAGGAGAAGGAAGGCCACACCTCCCAACACACTGACAGACTAGACAAACCAGGGAAAAACACACAGGAGACAAAAGGGCAGGGAAACAGAGGAAACAAAAGGAAACACTAGACTGCCAAGGTGAAATCACGACACCTACATACATGGAAATTGAAGTCTCCCTTGTAAGCCCCGGGCTGCGAATCTATTGATTATTAATACATTGAAATCAGAATAAAGACCCCCCCAGATATGAGTAGATTTATGTTGTTCGACATAATTTAGTCCATCTAAATGTCACTATAATTTAGCACTATTTAGTTGTACATGTACATTATGATAGTCAATTGGAGAATTTATCAGCAGTTAGTAAAAGTAATTTGATCTGCAGGGAAGTCTAGTCCCAGTTGCGGTCGTGCCAGCAGCACAAGGAGCAAAAATCTTTGTAAATCGATTATCACAAATAAAAAATCATCTCTATTTAAAGTTCCAATTAGAAGTGAGGTCTCCTGTAGGTTTAATCTTGGGGTCGTTGTTTTCTGTCGGTGCTGATATTTGTCTGTTTACATATACTGTATGTGGCCATGTCTACTCTTAAGTGTTTTTTGTCACCGTTATCTATTTATTTGTTTGAATGCCGTTGAGGTGGCCAGCTTATTCGCCCCTGCTTTTTTTGTTTTTTGAAGTGATATGGTTTGACTAAGATTGTGATTGTTATTGGTATTATCGCATTTATTTTCCTTCATTGGCTTTTAATTTGTAAAAGAATGAAAACAAATAGTCCTTCGAAGAGGGGGTTCGGTGGCGGGCCCAAAAATAAAATAATAATAATAATAATCTTGGGGTAAGACAAAAAGGTCAATAAAATATTTTTTTAGGTTACGGTTTTGCTAGCTTATCCAAAAAGTGACAAGACGACCCAGTGCGAGCCAATGAGAATGCGGGCACACAACACTCAGTGTGACGCAGGACGTAAGGCACCGCCCCCGGTTGAAGTTTTTAGGGAGTCCCTGCAAAATTGACTCATGAGGCACTCAAGCCAAAAAAATGTTTTTCTAGCTTCCAGCTTTAGTTCTGCGTTGTGCGGCCCATACAACATTCATGGTTCTAAATTCATACTACAGTAAAAAGATTAGTAACTGACCTTGTTTGCGGTTTGAGGTGTCCTGTCAGCAGTCTCTTTCATAATGGTGGTGTATGGGGAAAATTATGTTTGAGGCTGTCTTAAATGCAAAAAAGTAATTTGGGTGAATGAATCCTTTAGTACTACAGTACTGCATTTAACCACCGCACTCTTTAAACCGAGGTAAGAAGCTGCAAAGCCATTACTAACTTGGTCTTACAAAGGCTTTCAATGATCTTAAGCCAACTCTACTTTTCGGGCCGTGGTTCCAGATTTCTGCTTGCTGGTTTATTCCTGTCCTCTATTGAGTACCTAAAACACTGGAGTTCACAGCTAAAGTATTTCTAGCAAAGGGGATTCCACTGCCTCCTTTGCCAGCTACTTAGACTGTGACCATCAGACGCTTTGGCATCCTCTGTGGTGATACTGGGAGGAGGGTTTCAGCTGCTGCTGCTTTGGACAGCACACAAAGAACAGACACAGGACTTGTCTTTACCTCAGGACACCTCTCACTTGCTCCATTCTACCGGAAACTCTCGCAGGATTTTGTTGAATTCATATCGTTTCTAACAAAGACCAGCACGGATGCTCACACAAACTAACAAGTCCTTGATACTTCCAGTTGCACCTGATTTTAAAATGAGAAAGTGCTGGTGAATAATTGCCAGTGTCGGAGCAGAGTGTGAGGTTTTGGAGTGTTTCTTCCTCTTTAATGAGCTTCTCTGTGCCAGCAGTTGTGTCTCGTGTGGCTTTTTCAGGAAGGATGGCATCCTGTATAATTAATGAGCAGGTGTTAAATTCACAACAGGGAAATAGTGCTGATCGCTCACCTTTAAGGACAAACGCTTTGCCAGAGGATACAGAAAGTGGAGCAGCGTGAGACTGTGATAGGACGGTATGTTTACACCAGTGTGCAAGACGGCCACTGCTGTCAGGTCTGAGGAGGGAAAACTCCATGATGGAGCTGCCGAGGAGCTCTGAGGAGACATAGCGGTTGGTCCTGGACAGAACGGGAAATGAACAAGTCAAACACATAATCCTAGTCTGTTCTGTCCATAGAAAGTTGAAAGTATTTCATGAAGGTTGAGACACACTGTGGCAGATGAAAAAAAGACAGTGTGTTTCTTATAGGGGCCAAAGGTATTGCTGAAACGATACCCGAGTTTAGGTATCGAAACAGAAACGGCTAACGTGGCTCTAGAGATGACAATGACAATGTCTGTCTGTTCACCGCTTTCGTCTAAAATATCTCAACATCTATTGGAGGGGTTTCTATGAAATCTTGTGCAGATATTCATGGTCCTCAGAGAATAAATCCTAATGACTTTGATGATCCTCTGACTTTTCCTCTAGCGCCACCAGCAGGTCAAAGTCTTCACTCCTCTAGTGAAATGTCTCAACTTCTACTGAATAAACTGCCGCAACATTTTATGATATTCATTGGCCGGTTAACCATTTCAATCTGTCCAATACTTTCTAGTTTATGACAAAATACCTGCAGAGAAAATTACATTCCCATCAGCTGTTTATCAGCTCTTTTTACTACAAAACCCTTCTTTTCCTTTAAGAGAAGCCACAGTTCTCAAATGTTAAAGTTGTGCAAGAACTTTGCCTAAATAAAAAAGATCTAGTCAGTTGAATAACTTTGTTTTTGGACTTTGATGATTCACGTATGCAACATCCCTCACCTTAAATAAAGGCAGAGCATTGGTACTCTCAGAAGAAATTTGCGCACAAGATCGTTTTCATTAGTCATTATTAATGTGGATAAGATGACCAAACAAAAGTATTCACATTTAACTCAGCTGAGACATTCAGATTTGTCATAATCCAGCCTTTAACAACAAGAAAATACATTTAAACTTTAAAGGTCCAGTGTGGAGCATTTAGTGGGATCTATTGGCAGAAATGGAATATAATATTAATAAATGTTTTCATTATTGTAAAATCACCTGAAAAAACAACCTGAAATTGATGTGTTTACGTTAGCTTAGCATAAGCCCTTCATATCTACACAGGGAGCGGATCCTCTTGTTATTATGGTAAGGATGGCCTCTGAGCGAGGTGAACGGAGTTACCATGTTTTTGCACTGGGAGGCTCATGTTACCGCAGTCTTGGAAAGGGAGGAGTGAGCAGAGGGGTACTCAGTTGGTTGCAATCTGCAGCCACACCACTAGATGCCACCAAATCCTACACACTGTCCCACTGAACCAAAATCCCATGTGATTTCAGTCGCCACTTGATCAGGCACTGCGAGTGAAAACTGATGCCGTCTAAATGCAATAAATCCTATACCGTCTTGGTTATAATGTTGAGGGGTGTTGATTAGACTGTCTGTCCATTTTGTCTGTCTGTCTTCACTTATATAAATGTGGGAGTACAAAGTATTAGAAAAGCCTCTCAGTGCAATAAACTGGCAAATGAGCGTGTTGTTTTCAGAGATATATCTATGGTTGTCTCACTGTCATAAAGACGACGCGCAGCATAAACAGCAGAATCGAATAAAATTGAAATATTAAGTTTTGTGTGCTTCATTACAGTAATTATTCTAATACATCAAAATGATTGTGGTAATGATTTATTGAAGTTAAGCACCAAGCTGAATCTACAGCAGACAACTGAACTCGTCCAACGTTGCATAGAAAGAAACAAACTCTGAAGGTAAGCACTTCCATATTCCAAAACAGCAGAATTGCATTAACTGACTGGAGGTCAGATAAACAACTGGATGCTGGTTGTGTCAAGTAAGAGTCTTATAAACAGTCATGTAGAACATCAGGGACGTAGCTACACTTGAGGACACAGAGGTCATGTCCTCTATTTTGGTGGGTGTAGGGGATTTGGCAATCCGTTATGTGTAACTTTAAATTATTGTGGAAATCGGGTGTCGAAATATTTTGCCAGGATAATGGTCAGGGACTAAATCAACATTTATATGAATTTCAGGCCTCCTGCTCCAATATACTAGATCCTGTGGGTGGATCACTGACTACTTTAACAGTTCCTTCTTTCTAGACGTCTATGTTTGCAGTTGTTCTAACTTTTTTTTTCTCCAAACATTTACATTAAAAAAATATTTAGTCACATTTTAAAACATGACTGGAAATGATGAAATAGTATAACTGTAAGTGTAACCATTTCTTATCCATAAAAGCCACATGCAGGACTCAGTATTTCTAAAATTCTAAAATCTCCCTGAAGAACATCATTAGTTGATCAAAGCAATATTTTGTTTCAATTCTTCACATAATTAAAACTATAAAAACTGACAAATGAGCTCTTTTAGTGGTATTTGATCAGACTTTAAAAAGTCATTATCGTCCACGCTCAAATGGCGAGAATGTTGAATGTTGTCCTGCAACCGCTGAACTGCAGATTTCATTAAGAACACTTACCTTGTGGAAAACATTTCTTTTGTGGGGGGGGTGTGGGATCATTGACACTGTTTCAATGATGTTCTTTTGTTGCTCGGATGAAAACATGACTGCCTCCTAGTGGCAAGAGCACCTTTAAACACAATGCAAACCCTGAGAAAGAACTGCTGAAACTGTAGATCAAAGCAAAGTGTCTGACCCGACAGTTAATATATTCTTCTCCCATGATCATATTACGGTTTTTTAAATTCATCCAGTTCACTGAATGAGCAGGTTTTCGTGGTATCTTCATTCACATGTCAACAGGACAGTAGGAGGAGTTGATCCTGTAACCGGGCAGTCGCTCAACACCACATACCTGCCATACCAAAATGTCAATTTAAAATGTAAAGTTTATTTCCATGTTGTCTCTCTTCAAACCTGGCACTAGCTGGCCTGTGATTTGGCGGCCAGTGTCCTCTCCCACTCCTCCTCCACCACTTTGTAAAGCTCCATGGTGGCTCTGGCATCTTCCACAGAAGAGTGACCCTTCCTCCCAGTCTGAGGACACAAGAGAGGACAGGTTTGACGTCACTTTGGGGACATTTTTAAACACTTTAGCTAAAACATTCTCACAAGGTTCCTTTAAGATGCAGTTTATCTCCGTCATTGACTATTTACTCCTGAAGTGAACAGTGAACTGACTGAAGTGGATTTCAGACTCCTGTTTTGTGTTTTCTCAGGAATACACACCACTGCAGGCTTCTTTGTCATTCGGACATACAGCAGGTGTCTATTATGTAAATGTTCCTTATGGTTTTATTGACGACATTAAGGAGCAGGTGCATCTGTGGTCCTTACAGTTAACCTGTTATGTTTTTTACATTGATAACCTTTATTTTAAATATTATTATGTTATATATCATATATTTTGTTGCAACTGCTGCACAACAATTTCTCTCAGGATAAATAAAGTTCTATCTTATCTTAAAACATGCATTTAATCTCTCTCTCTCTCTGTGTCTGTGGCCTTTACATATATGTAGCAGCATTCAATTCACTTGTGTTGAAAGTGTGAAAGAAATGGGACCAGGTCTGACCTACTAACATTACTGTTGTGACGTTTACATAAAAGTGACTTGGAGGCTTATTCAGACATAAGAGCTACATGTTAAATTGACAAGCTGCATGTATGAAAGTCACTAAAGACGACTGCAGAGTTCCTCCTACCTGGATGTCTCGGTTGAAGATGGCCTTAGTGAGTCTCTTCAGTGAGGCACACTCGTTCAAGGCAAAGCCGGCCTTCAGGTTGAGCAGAGGGATGCGAGACGTGTCTCTGGTCAAAACACCGGGGTGCGAGTAACCGAGGACCTTGAAGTCATTGTGGACGGCGTGGCCAACCACCACCTTGCCCATGAGCAGCCTCAGTATCTGCCAACAGAGAACACATTCACTCAACAAAGTTAATTTGATGTGTTGACATCAATTAATAAATTAATCCAAAAAATGATTGGACAGTGGAAGTGGAGTACAGCGGAAACAAAAGCTAACAACGGCTACATGTTAAGTTAAAGTTCAATGTGTTTCTGCAGTGGGAAAGTGACAGAGATAACACATTTGTATAATGAAATGGCAACCTGCTGCAAAGGATTTCCTCACCTCCTTCCTGGCCTCAGAGTATGGCGTGGCATTGACGAGGTTACAGTGCCGGATGCCGCTCCATCGGGTGCGGTAGTCAGTTACAGGCACGGAGGGGTTGATGAATTTATCGTAAACCACGTCTCCTTCATAGGACACTAGACTGCAGCGACCGAGCTGGCTGATGCTCCCTTTTGGTCCCGTACCCACCATCTCACAGTCAATAGCGAGGTACTTTGTGGGGATTCCAGTGGGTCTATGGCTGCTTGATGCTGAGGGGCGTGGGGCGGTGGTTGTTGGTTTTGTGTTCACAGGCTCCTCTGGCTTGTCATGGCTGCCTTTGTTGTTCAAAGTGACCCTCGAGGAAGCCAGGCTGTGTGCGGATGTTGAAGGCTTGGAGCTACAGTGTGAAGCGCTGGCGGTGCTGCTTGGATGAGGTAAACGTCTGTTGTGTGTGGAAGTGGGAAGCGATGGCTGCTCTACAGATGCTCCATTTTGGCATGGAGGTGGGCTGTGTCTGGACTGTCCCATTCTCTGGTTGTATTTATATCTACCTTCCGGGACGCCCTTCTGCTCTACATTATGCGTCTTTTTAAGGGGCCATTTCTTTCTCTTCAATCGGTTTCCTGTTTGATTTCTCCTCTGTGCGGGTTCATCAGAATAGCACACGTTGATCGTAGTGTCCGACATGGTTAAAGTCGCAGTGCGGCAGAAGTCAAAAGTAAGTTTCCTCAAAGCAATCGTTCAGATCTACTTCTGTAGCCAAGTTTGTATCAGCTGACACCAGTTTAAATGCACCATCCTGCAAGACAAACACAACGTTAACAAACCCTGTCTTGATTTGGATGACATGAATGTATAACTTCTATATGACCTGTGTGCACCAACCTGCAACCTAAAGCAAAAGTTTAAGAGGGGTACTTGAACACATGGGCAAATTTTACATTTGACTTCTGCCCTCTTATTAAATAATGTTGTTACATATGACAGGGGTCAATGAGGGCAAAAAAATATTTTTCTACAACAGGGGGATTCTCATTACCAAAATGTGTGGTTATAATCAGTGGTCCAAGAAGTATTCAGATCCTTTACTTACATAAAAGTACTAATACTGCACTGTAAGAAATACTCCAATACAAGTAAAAGTCCTGCTTTCAAAACCTTGCTTAGTAAAAGCATGCAAGTATCATGCAAGATACATCAACACATCTGGAAGGCGATGAAAAACTGTAATCTGAAAAGGTCCTAAAGTCCTTTATCCCTTCTGCTGTTAAGCTGCTGAACACAGACCATACCCATTTGACATGACTGTTATTTAGAGGAACTTTAAGATATGTTGTTTTCATATACTGTTTCTTATTTTTGGGGCTTTTATTGCTATAATCCTATTTATATGGTTCTTATTGTAACGTGTCCCTCCAACTGCCCCATGCCTTTAATATGTTTCCTTTGACTTAACTAATTATTGGTTGTCTGTTGTATGGATGTATGGACTGGGAATGCTACAAATGAATTGCCCCCCTTGGGGATAAATAAAGTTGTCTGAACTGAACTAAAGTTGTCTGATAATGTAGAGGAGTAAAAAGTACACTATTTGTCTCTGAGATGTGGATTAGAAGTATAAAATGGTGATATTCAAGTAAAGTTACCTCTAATTTGTACTCAAGTGCAGTAACTGGTTATTATAACCCTGATTAAGTAGCTTTATATGACATGGAACAAGCTATATGGTTCATCTTCCACTGACACAAACAAGTGAACTCCACCACACCACATGTCTTAATTAGCTCATCAATTCAAACAATGCTAACTAGACCTGACTTCCGGTTTAGCCGTTAGCGGATGTTAGCTCGCTAACGGCTATCTGAGGTTACTATAGTAACTCCTCGGTTCAATATGAGCCTCTTTTGACGGTAAATTCGGCTCAGCGTGTTTGTGAACGTTAGCAGGTCGATACCGATAGATTTCGTATTAGGAAAACCTCTGTAAATAACTTTGTGTAGAATAAAAGCAGACCTGCAGCAACACTGTTGGACCTCAACGGTTCCTCCTGCTCACAACACTGTTAATAACATCCGGGTCATGCTGCGTTCAGGGACAGTCAGGACATGTGATGGAAGGTTAGTAAATAGATGTACTAGAACAGACTCCAGGGGTTTGCAACCTTTACTGTCTAAAGAGACGTTTTAGGCAAAAAGAAAGAAAGAAATACAAATCTGCAAAACATTTGAGCATTGTGATGAAGGTAACACGGTTTATAGTCTAAGTAATGCAGTGAGGGCCAAAGAGCAAATGTACCACGGAGTATTAGGTCCAGATTGAGGGAAACAAAATCTGCGATTTACAGAATAAAGTCGTAATTTTACGAGAAAAAAAGTGATAATATTCAGAGAATAAAGTCGTAACTTTAGGAGAAAAAAAGTCGAAAATGCTCGTGAAAAAAGTCATTATATCACGAGAAAAAAAGTCGTAATTTTACGAGAATAAAGTCGTAACTTTATGAAAAAAAAAAATCAGAATATTACAAAAAAAAAAGTCCTAATATTACGAAAATAAAGTCATAACTTTCGGAGAAAAAAAGTTGTAATTTTACGAGAATAAAGTCCTAACTTTACGAGAAAAAAAGGCATTATATTAAGGAAATAAAGTCATAGCTTTACGAGAAAAAAAGTCATAATTTTACGAGAATAAACTCATAAATTTACAAGAAAAAAAGTCATAATATTACGAGAATAAAGTCATAAGTTTACGAGAAAAAAAGGCGTAATTTTACGAGAATAAAGCCATATATTTACGAGAAGAAAAGGCGTAATTTTACGAGAATAAAGTCATAACTTTACAAGAAAAAAAGTCGTAATTTTACGAGAATAAAGTCGTAACTTTATGAAAAAAAAAAATCTGAATATTACAAAAAAAAAAATCCTAATATTACGAAAATAAAGTCATAACTTTCGGAGAAAAAAAGTTGTGATTTTACGAGAATAAAGTCGTAACTTTACGAGAAAAAAAGGCATTATATTAAGGAAATAAAGTCATAGCTTTACGAGAAAAAAAGTCATAATTTTACGAGAATAAACTCATAAATTTACAAGAAAAAAAGTCATAATATTACGAGAATAAAGTCATAAGTTTACGAGAAAAAAAGGCGTAATTTTACGAGAATAAAGTCATAAATTTACGAGAAGAAAAGGCGGAATATTACGAGAATAAAGTCATAACTTTACGAGGATAAAAGAAAATAATACGTAAATGTAATACTTTATAATATTATGACTTTATTCTCAATACTATGATGATTTATTTTGTTTCTGCACTCTCCTGCTGCACACTCCAGTAGTCCAGATGGCGGCGGTAACGCACCTCTAAGATGGTTTGCCAACCGCCAATAAACACCAACGAAGAAGAAGATAAACCTCCAATGAAAAAGAAGAAGAAGAAGTTTGTGATGCTACATGATGCTAACGCTAGCTAGTGGCTAACCACAACAACAAGCATTTATAGAATGAAAAGCAAAGCTCGGGGTTTTGCGTTATAAATTCCGATTTTAAGTTCTGTGCGAGTTAGTAAGTATTTGTGGAAACACGTCGTCTCAACTGGAACACAAATAACGTTTTGCAAGCTGACTGATGTTAGCATTAGCATTAGCATTAGCTCGCCTCCATGTCAGTTGACCTGCAGCAGCACGTGGAGATGTTTACATCGAGCCAAACAGCAGAACAACAAAGAGAGCTGGCCAAAAGACTCACCACGTTCCTGTCTCAGTACAGCCACGTCTCCGACTCCTATATAATTGTGCGTATCGGTGACTGACTGTTGCAGTCTGCAGCCTTTTCACAGCTCAACCTATTGATGTATTCTTGTTGTGTTTTTTGAAACAAAGATGCTTTGCCATGGCAACAACACATTGTTACTGCATCCTTGATTGTGTACATGTTTAGCCATTGTGTCCACCAGTCATGTGTCATTGTGAGATGTATGCATGTGGTGGAATCTACAGCAATACATGCAACATTCACATTAAAGGTCCCATATCATGCTCATGTTCAAGTTCATAAGATAAGATCAGATCAGATATTCCTTTATTAGTCCCTCAGTGGGGAAATTGTCAGTGTACAGGAGCAAAGGGGAAAGTGCAAAACAACAAGATGCATCAGCTAACACAGTAAAAAAAAAAAAGAGCTGAACAAAGTGTAACAAAATATGAACCATTTAAATAGAAGGAAGTATAAAAAATAGGAGCAGTATATACAGTATTGACAATAAACAGGCTATTAACACAATTGCACAAGTGGGAAATGATATTGCACAGTGAGAATGAAATGAAATTCCACCTGAAATATCAGGTTATTGACAGTTTTTGGTGTGTAAGTGGTTTACTGGGAGCAGTGCTGGTTGTATAAGATGAGATTAGATTAGATAAGATGAACCTTTATAAATCCCCAGAGGGAAATTCAGGTGTCAAAGCAGCAACATCAGCAAGACAAGAAGAAGAATAATGATTGAAAGCTCCATAGTCTGACAGCTGCAGGAAGGAAGTACCTGCGATAGCTCTCCTTCACACACTTTGGGTGGAGCAGCCTGTCGCAGAAGGAGCTCTCCAGTGCTGAGATGGTGTCCTGCATGGGGTGGGAGTCATTCTCCATCATGGATGACAGCTTAGCCATCAAGCTTTCAAGATTCACTGAAATAAAATCATGTATATTCTAGGGTTGGAAAAGATCCTCCAGCTGTCTGGTTTAAACAACTAATGGTTCTTTATCTGTAATCTTTCAACTTGATTCATATCCCATCCTTTTGTAGTTTCTCTGATAAGTGTCACTTTGTTATTTACCCTACAGGAGTTCTTCACTGAAGATCTCTGGCACACTTTACCCATCAGCTGGCAGCCTGTGCTGCAGGACCTGTCATATCCACAGATTGCAGACCTATTACTGGATGCTACACATGGAGACAGGAGGTACTACTGGATTGTAATCAGGCCCTTTACGAATCCTTACTCCAAAAAAATGAGTGAAAAATATTAAAAGTAAAAATCCACAACAAAAGTAAGGTAGGATAAATCGAAATGAGACAAGGAAAGGGTTACTACATAATACCAAAGCTTTACTGGAATAGTTAGCCTCATACTGGATTTCTGGTCGCTCTTATCAGGAAACAGTAGTGAAGTTTGTTTTTGTAAAGTCTGGCAGCAAATAAGGAATATGTTTATAGCCTAGACTTATCAGGGGTCTCAGGCCAAAGAAGTTCTGAATTGACTAATGTAGAGAAATATTGAGATGTGGTCTTCTCTAACAACCTGATTATTTTCTGTTAATCCCACAAGAGGTCCATGCTGCCAAACTACAAACTAATTACTAGTTTGTAGTTTGGCAGCATGGACCTCTTGTGGGATTTGTTGACAGTGAGAAAAATCTAAACTACTGCCAGCTTCATGATTTACATAATAACCATGGAGTGTTTGTCATTACAGATATCCTTCGGTGTGGCCTCTGTCCCTGTTGGCGTTCCGTGCCACCGCTCACGCTCTGGCGTTTCCCAGAGAGTGCAGGAGGGAGCGAGGCAGGGCAGCCGGCTCGGCAAAGCCTGAGGAGTTCCTGGACAACCAAAGTCAGAGCTCTCTGCTGGGACACATATTCAGGAAACACGTCAAACCCAAGAAACAGCACGAGATCCGTAAACTGGGCTCGGTACGGGATTGCTTATTTGATACGGTCACTGTATTTTGGTTAAAATTCAAGAACATGGACTTGTTTTTAATATTTTGCTTTGTTTTAAATCCCAGCTGGTAAAACAACTTTGTGACCAGACGGACTGCGACAGTGTGGTGGATGTGGGCTCTGGACAGGTATTATTCCATCCTTATTACCCATATTTTTTTCTGCAATATTTGTGTGTGGCAACTACAGTACAAACAGTGCAGAGTGAGATTGTGGTTATGGAAAATAAACTATGACTAAGGTATGGTTAAGTTTAGCAACTAAAACACTTTTTTAAGCAAGGCTGACACTATGCTATATTCTACTACAATTCTTCTCTAGTACTTCAAATTGTCAACAAATCTCATGAAAAGACATACATCTTTAAAAATGGCTCACAAATATGTAGTTTCATTTTATTTATTTTTTAAGGCTTGGTAATTTCCTCAAACAGCTGGCCGCTAGTTTGAATCCAACAAGCAGGAGGAGATGGTGCATTTGTTGGGGACTATTTTCAGCAGCGGATTAGATTTTATATTTTTATATCTTATTTGTTTACACATATAGAAAAAGGTACAAGTTGATATTACATAAACACAACAACAGTTTGCTGGGTCCCTTCTAGCCACTACCGTGTTGTGATCATGTGCACATCACATGAAAAACAATAAAATCATCACACCTTAAACATTTCCCCCCCGCTCTGCTCTAAACAGGGTCATCTGACTCGCTTCCTGTCCTTCGGGCTCGGACTGTCTGTGACCGCGATTGAGGCTGATCACACCCTGGTTGCTATGGCGTCCAAGTTTGACGGACAGTTACTGTGGGCCTTGGAGAAGGAAAAGCAGAAAAAGGTTGGTGCTTTGCTGAACTTTTAAAACTTTTTCAAGCTTCATATTTCTTCACTGAAAGGTTCCTAAAAGCCAAACATTGAAGCTCTTTGGTTTTAGTTGGTTCGTCAATGCGAGTGACACCTTTCACATACAAGTAGTCATTTAATGTATTGTAAATATAAAACTATTGATTATGATATCAAACCATCAGCACCAGTTGATAAACATCTTTCTTCCTTCTAGAACTGCGCCTCTCTGGTCCCAGTATCACTGTCCTCTCCCCGCCACGTGGCCGGTTGGGTAAACCCCAAGGCATCATGGGAGGCCTTCATCAAGCAGCTGCAGAGTGCTGCAGATTGTGTCCACAAAGGTGCCCCGACTCCATCCGGACCCTGCAAAAAGAGACTGCGGGGCTCCGAGCATGTTGAACGTCCCTCTTCTCATGTGGTTCAGGCTTCATCATGTCGTGGATCCACAGACTCTGAGAGTCGCTCACTGGACTCTGAATCGACATCACGACACCAGTTAAGCAAGAAACACAGCAAGAGCGAGTCTGAGGAGGAGTCATCTGCTGAAAACTGCTGCTCGTGTGTTCAGCCTGTCTTTCCTGAGGACAGCAGCCAGCGAGGTCATCCAGACTTTGTCCTCACCGGTCTCCACGCCTGCGGTGACCTCAGCGCCACCCTCCTCCGCCACTTTGTCAACTGCCCGCATGTGCGCGGCATCACCTCTGTGGCGTGTTGCTACATGAAAATCACAACCAAAGACTATCCCAACCCTCCAGGACTGGTAGTAGCTCCACAGACGCCAGGCCAGGATGCACTTCCCTCAGAGTTCGGCTACCCGATGAGCTCCTGGGTGGGAACGCTGCCGGGACATCAGCTGTCCTATAAGGCGAGGGAGGGTGCGTGTCATGCTGTTGAGGACTATGCACGGAGGCTTCGGGAGGAAAGCGAGCTGCTGAGGACACACTGTTACCGGGCGATGCTGGAGACCTTCATCAGGGACACAAGGCCGGATCTGCGCAGGGCAGGAATCCAGACCATAAAGAAATCCCACTTACTACCATTTACAGAGTGAGTGAACAGTGCAGCCGCCAGTTTACACCAGAAGGTCTAATGTTACAACATATTGTACTGAGCTGCCCAGAGGACGAAATCCCCAAAAGTCTTATGTTGTCCAAAAATGCTTCATAATTATTGTAGGTTAATTATTGTAATTATTTAGGACTGAAACAGTTAGTCCATTCATTGATTAGTTGATTACTAACAATTTTGATACCACTCGTTTAAGTCATTTATAAAGCAAAAATTGTCTGTGGTCCCAGCTTCTCGAATGTGATGTTTTATATCATTGTAAATTGAATATATTTGGAGTTTGGTCGCATAAAACAAGTCATTTTTAAAGATGTCACCTTGAGCTCTGGGATATTGTGATGGGCATTTTTTTAAATGTTAAGACATTTTTTTTTTTACAGACTGAATGATCAATTGATGAATCAGAAAAATTGTTTGTAATTTAATGTAGTTGCAAGGCATCTCTAAATTAAAGCGATCATAAAATGGAAACGGTAAATGTTAAAAGGACCAGTGTGTAACAATTAGGAGGATCTATTGGCAGAAATGGAATATACTATTAATAAGTTTGTTTTCTTTAGTGTATAATCACCTAATAATAAGAGGAAAATGAAAAGCGATCTGGTTGTCTTTGCGACAGAAGCACCAACAATAACACCACCTGGAAACGCCAGAGGGAGAAAAGTTAAAAAGTCCTTGTCCTCTTTAAAGAAAGAATAAGTATATAGAACTACTAATTTAATTATTTTTTAATGTTTTCACTTTGAGGTTTTGAATGCCTCATCATTTAAATGCAAGAAAATTAATACATTTATGAATTTATTATAATCAATCACTGGAAAAGTTTGAGACCCAGTGGATTAGATGACAGCAAACTGGAAATAAAAAATGAGTAGGTTCACTAAAGTTACTCAGGACAAATAGAACAAATAAAAACAAATAAAAGATGCCAATAATTCAGTATTATGTATATTTCCACAGAACTAATTCTATTCATGTCAAACTCAGTATTTTATACTCGTTATAAAACAGGACACAAAGAATAAAATCTCTTATATAAGTCTTTTTCAAATAATTACAGCTGAAGTAAATAAAGGCCACTATTTCAGGATTAATGGTAATACCCTCCTCTTGTCTACATCCTCGTTCCCTCTCAGGTACGCCCGTCTGGGTCTGGCTCGGGTCAGCCTGCCTCCCGGGTTGCCTCTGGACCCGGAGCGGGTAGAGGCCATGCTGAAGCAGCAGGGCAGGGTGGTGGTGTACTTCAGCCTGGCCCTGCTTCTGGCTCCTGTGGTGGAGACGCTGGTGCTGCTGGACAGGATGATCTACCTGCAGGAGAACGGTGAGCCGCTGGATTCTGTTACACTCACTCTAATAAACTGCTGCTTTTATTTGCCTCCAGCTCTAACTGAAGCTTCGTCTTTCTGCAGGTGTGGACAGCCAGCTGGTTCCTCTCTTCGACCCAAACTTTTCTCCAAGAAACTTTGTGCTGGTGGCTCTGAAGTCTCGTGTTTGAGGAGGAGACAATGGGAAGTCCAAAATTGAACTATATTGGTCACTTTTTGGTGGAAAAAGTCACCCGTACTTTTTGAGAATGAAGATTACGAAAATCTAGTTCTCTTTTAAACAATACAAGAAACTTAAATCTTGATTTTATCCTCTGTTTTTAGAGACATTAAATAATGAACATTAAGGGAACATCATTGTTTTGCCGACCTTTGGACATCCTCTGACATATTTTCTTCCTGAAGGAGTACATGTCTTTCCTACATTGGAACTCTAAAGCTCTAAAAGCATCTCGCTGTAACAAAGTGGGCACTCAGATCTGCTTCCATAAATGAAAAAATATTCATTAGGATTCATCCAAAGTTCATATTTTTTGTAAAAATTCTGTACATACTAAAATAGTAGTTTTTTTTTAAGTTTCAGTCTGGGATTAAGTGTTGGATTGACGTACGAACACACAGTCTGCATCACCATCTCTACAGCCACACAACTAGCATTGCTGAAAAGACTGAATATTGTTACTGATACCTTTTCGGTTACATTGCACCTGGTTTTATAAGGAATGCTGTGTCGGTTAGACAACAGACAGACTGTGTATTCAACAAACCTGTCCTACTCAAATCCTACTCGAGTCCTGTTCTGCGATACATGTTGGATATTTCTGTCATTAAATGCATTCCTTTCATTAACACGTCTGAAGCTTTTCTCTTTACAAAAGTCTCACGCTTCAACTGAGAAACTGATATTCGACTTCAGGCGCCCTCGAAGCATCGACTTCGACTCAGGGCTCTTTGAAAAGGGAGACAATAATCTGGTATCTTTCAGCAAGAAAGTCAACTACCTTTTTTCTCATACCGCTGTGTTTTTAGGCCTGCAATCAATAAATCCTGTTTACTGCAAACAACAACAACTGGAACAAAAGTCTCTATTTACGGAAATTAAAGCTCCAGAGAACAGGACGCACATCTGTTTGTAAATATTACAACATGTTGACACTTTAGTTTCTCAATCCTTTTAGTGTTGAAATACTTTCCACCCAGAATTGAGGTCTATTGTGCCAGCCTTTTGTGCAACAACTTCTCACCCCCCCCCCCCGCCAGGTTCCACAGAGAACACATAATCCCAACCAGATGTTGACAAAGCTCTGAATCCTCAGAATAGGGCTGCTGCTCTGAGACCAGTTTGGCTCTCATTTTGTGTTGAGCATCTTATTGATATGTGGCCTTAACAGTGGTCCTAAATCAGTGCCTTGTTTGTAGAGACTCCATTCGTGGACTCCTACTCCACCTCCTAAGCCGAGAACCAGACACACTGGTCTCATACCTCCAAAAGCTTTGTTAAACAGCACAGGACAGTTTTAGAGATCACTGAGAGCCATGAAGCATTTGGTCCTGGTGGTTTTGGGTTTGCTGCTGTCTCCACAGCGGGCACACAGCATTCTTTGCAAGCCAGTAACGTCCAGCTTTTGTCAAGGTTTGGGATACACCACTAGCTCCTATCCGACCGGAGCACTAGGCTACAACCTGCAGCAGACTGGTCAGATTGTGGAGACTCGTTGCTCACCGAACGTCGGCATACTCATGTGTCGCGTTGTTGTGCCCGAATGCAACTCGGAGACCAACAACCAAATGAAGCCATGCCGAGCTCTCTGTGAGAAGGTCAAGACAGACTGTGAGTCTGCCCTCAGAGCGAAGAGGTTGATCTGGCCGTCGAGACTACGATGTGATTCTTTACCAACGTCTAACTGTGTGCAGGTTAGTATGAAATGATCAACTCTTGTTTGAAATTTGATTTGTCGTTTTTGGTCTTGCACAGACTCTTTAAAGAACGAGTTTGTCACTTTGGGAAATACATTTATTCACTTTATTGCTGAGAGTTAGATGAGAAGATGGACACCACTCATTTCTGTACCTTAAATATGAAGCTACAGCCAGCAGCTGGTTAGCTTAGCTTAGCATAATGACTGGAAACTGGGGGAAACAGCTAGCCTGGTTCTGTCCAAAGGTAACAAAATCCACCTACCAGCACCTCTTAAGTTCACTGATAAGCACGTTATATCTTGTTTATATAATATGTACAAAAACTGGTGTAAAAACGTAAAGTTGTGGTTTAATGTAGTGACTGCAGGAAGTCACTGCACCCGGCCAAGAAGTAGGCCAGCACATAACCCCCACGTAAAACCACAAAAATTGTTTTTATCCTTAAAAATGTTGATTAGTGAGTTTCAGAAGTGCTGGTAGGTGGATTTTTTAGCTTTAGACAGAGCCAGGCTAGCAGTTTCCTCTGTTTCCAGTATTTATGGAAACATTATTTATCATGCTGCTTACACAAATGGATCAATAATAATATTCCAATAATATATAGAATAATATATAACACTCTGAGTTGGGTCAGTACTTTTATTTAATACTAATTTTTGATACTATGAGTACATTTTGATAGTATGGAGTATTTTTATACTGTGTTATTGCTACCTTTACTTGAGTAAAAGGTCTCAATGTCATGTTTGTTGTAAGGTCACACCTCACCTTACGCATCTGAAGTGGTTATATGGAAATCACTGATACATGTTTCTGTTTCTTCCAGGGTCCAGTCATCACTGTAGCTCCAACCCCCGCTGCCCCCGCTGCAACATGTCAGCCAATCACTGTCTCTCTCTGCAGCGACCAGCCTTACTCTGAGACTGTCCTGCCCAACATTCTGGGCCACACAACTCAGGAGGATGCAGGCCTGGTGCTACAGACGTTTGCACCGCTTATACAAGTGGGGTGCTCCACTCATCTGAAGCCTTTCTTGTGCTCCGTCTACACTCCTAAGTGTGTGTTAGGTAAAGCTCAACCACCCTGCAGAACGCTCTGCGAGCAAGCACGGTCCGGCTGTGAATCACTGATGAACAAGATTGGTTTACAGTGGCCAGAACCCCTCAGGTGTGAAGCATTTACCACAGATTCCTGTGAACATGTAAGTCTGCTCTTTTTGGGCTTTTGAGATGTTTGCAAGGCTCTTTATGTCTTAGAAGCCACTAGGTGTAGAGTTTTGAATAATACTACCTATATTTGTAGAGCATGTTTCAAAAAACAAGGTACAAAGTGTCTTGCACAAGGCATTTACATTAAATAGCAAATAGTCACACCTGAACACATTAAGGCGCCAAACTTTAAGTTTAATATACTCCATCAGAGCTGCTTCAGTAACCCCCTCCCCCCACACCTTTCCGACGTTAGAATTGTGGGGCTGCGTCCAACAATGTCTGTAACTTTTTGTGTGAACAACTGAGTGCAACACTATGAACGTCTTCTAGGAGAGACTGTCTGAAAATGTGCACCGTTATACCCGTATTTAAATGCTATGATGTAGTTATCGCTTGTGCAAACTGTCCTCAAAAGTTGAGAACGACAGCCGTGCTCCCGAGTCACATTCATCAACATCATAGCATACACCAAGCACGATTCCCAATTTCCATTCCTAGGGCGTCAAATACCGATGCTTTGTCACGGCCGTCAGCGTTAGATACCGACGCTTAAGGCACCGTTTAGCGTCGGTACGAGAAGCACCGGACTTTCCATTAACTACAATGTAAACCCATCCGTGTCAATATGAAACGCTCAGGGAAAGCGCGCCGGGAGTGTAGTGACGTAGCTTTGATAGCGAAAAGACACACCGGGCGGGCGGAGGGGAAGTGGATGGGTCCAACAAACACAAGGCTTTCATCCTTGCGCCACAACGTTCAGTGTCATTTTCACTGTACAAACGTAGTAGTTTTTAGCTCAACCGTGTTGTTTTTTCCTAAACCAAACTATTGGTTTTATTGCCTGAAGCTAAGCAAGTGTTTTTGTTTAAATCACAACATTAAGCACGTGTTTACTGCGACAGAAAAGAGTGACGCCGAGGGGTCTGACAAAGCATCAGGATGTGACGAGTTGGGATGAGAATGCGTCGCAACTTGCGAGGTCAGACAGACAACGCGTTGTATCGACCAATTCCTTTTGAGCATAACCCAACCCTTAGGGGCGCTTGGGTCAACCAGAGGGGCACTTAAGCTCCTCACGTGCCCTCACGTGTGACATTATGTCTGGCAAAATAACTTGCAAGTTGCCCACAGACAAATCATTGTTGAATAAAGTCACTTTTTTTAAAAGGCACTACTAGCAGAATTTGCAGGTGCACGTGTAGTTGATGAAAACTACAGCAGCAAAAATGTTTCAGAATTCACTGATTTATGTTTCTGTTCTTCCAGAGTCAAGACTTCAGTTTTACTCAAACATCCTCAACATGTGAGACAATCACTGTCCCTCTCTGCCGTGACCTGCCTTACACTGAGACTGTCTTTCCCAACATTCTGGGCCAAAAAACTCAGGACGAAGCAGGCCTGGAAATACATCAGTTTTTTCCACTTATAAGACTGGGTTGCTCCACTCATCTGAAGCCTTTCTTGTGCTCCATCTACACTCCAGAGTGTGTGTCGGGAGCACCTCGACCTCCCTGCAGAACGCTCTGCGAGCATGCACGGTCCGGCTGTCAGCCGGTGATGACAAAGTTTGGCTTCCAGTGGCCAGAAATCTTCAGGTGTGAAGCATTAACCACTGAGTCCTGTGAACACGTAAGTCTGCTCTTTTTGTTTATGTATCTAAAGCTACCAGGAGTATATGGTCTTGAAAAGGTGGTATGGAAATAAAGTTACTGTAAACTCTGCAAGCCGAACTGTCTGCGTTGACCGTATTTTGCCAAAGGTGTCGCCACAGTAAAAAGGCCACACAAGCCTGGCCAAAGGGAGTTAGACTTGGAGTGACAGTGTACACTTGTGTCTTGTTGCAGTATGGAGTGGGCAGCAGCGGGGGGGTCTGTGAGCCGATCACCATACCGATGTGCCAGGGCCTGTCCTACAACCAGACCATCACTCCAAATCTTCTGGGACACCCAAGTCAAAGAGAAGCGGTAGCGAAGATGTCCTTTTTCAACGCGATGGTGCAAACCATGTGCTCGGTGGACATACGCCTGTTCGTGTGCATGGTGTACGCCCCCCAGTGTGTGGCGGGGGAAGTGCAGCGGCCCTGCAGGTCTTTCTGCGAGAGAGCCAAACGGGGCTGTGAGGGTTTGATGACCAGCTTTGGCGTTTCCTGGCCAAATGAGCTGCGGTGTGACTCATTTCCAGAGGAAATGTGTGTAACAGTAAGTAATGGACACCTTGTTGATGGAAAATTAGAAATCAGAAGAGTTCATTTTGATGAAGTGAAATGATCATTGGATTCTTCTCTGCTTATCTATCTTTACATGACATCCTTTTCCTTTTGTTTCACAGGAGGACAGCAGGCCTGATGTAAGTGTTTTATGTAAATTCTAAGGCTCAAAATATAACATTTATATTTTATATTTATTTTTGATATATTTTTTAAAATGTATATCGCTACAGTGCCAACGCATCCTCATACAACGATTTGTATATGTTACGAAAAGTTATTCCTCATTTTCCATGAGTTTAACTATTTAAACTAACTAACTATTTAGTTAGGTTTAGGAAAAGATCGACTTGGTTTAGGCAACAAAACCACCTAATTAGGTTTAGGCAAGGAAAAGATCGTGGTTTGGGTTAAAATAACTCTGGAAGTGGCGTAACTTAAGTACGGAAGTTACGTGACAAATAAATCAACGTTGACTTCTGGTTTCACACAGGATACGAACACTAGTCTCTTGGGCGAAGTCAGGTGTTTTTTGACCCACCCATCCATCTCGACCTCCTTCCTTTAAGGCGTTTGACGCCCTTTATACTTCCTGTTTCAAAATTACATGGATTACATAAGAATTGATTACGTGGGATATATACGTTTTACCGTGCATTACTATTCATAGCTACGAAGGGTGTATGAGAACAGCCTGACAGTACTTGGTAAATAAAGGGCTCAACTTATGGGTGTATAGGTGGCCTAAGGGCAAAGTTGGCCATGTTTACAAGTGGGAAGCCAGTGAGGGATCATGTCCTCATTGCAGGTGAAGACCTCTGTGTTGATCTGAGAGGGATATCATGTGCTTTCCGCAGGTAAATCTCACCCTATGAAGCTTCTGACAGACACATTTTTTTATTTTTTATTTAATTGATACCATGTGTATCTCTACTCCCAGTTGCCAGATACATGAACCACAGTGCAGGGGAACTGGACGGTCCATATTAGAGAGTAAATATAATAAATTCCAAAACAAAAAAGCTTCATCAATAACACATAACGTAAAAGGTACTCTGTTGACTTTTTGATCACTAGTAGCAGTAGCAAGCAATACATATTCCTGGTAATGGTTTCAAACTAGTTCGCTGATGAATAGGATGCAATAAGGTACAAAGAAATACAGCAATGTGCAAAGGCAATGAAGATAAAGAAGACCACTAGCATATTAACATGGGTGTAAACAATGCAGCTTTCAAACTTTTAAGAAAAGTCAGATTTGCAAATGTTTTATGAGAAAGGAAATGCATTCAACATGTTAGACCTCAAGAATGCACGCAATGTGTTTTGGTGAGAAACACCGAATGCACTTTTGAAGGGCAAATCACTGTAATTTTCACCCATTGAAAGGATTTGACTGTCAATCAGCAGAAAAAGTGTAAAACCTGCTGCAGGATGGCGAATTACAATCATGTGCTTGGACGATACAAAGTTCACAGGAACACTCTGGTAAAAACACATCACTCCTCGTGGTCAAAAACTCCACATGGTACCTTTAACTGACACCACCAGCAGCTGGAATATTCGTTTTTGGAGCACATATAATGAATTGGGAAATAAATCCCTGCCAATATTTTAGTGCGATAAAGCTGTATATATTGCACTTATTGTATTTCACCTCAAAGTTAGTGTTATTAAGTTATTGCATGTTGTGTGAAGCAGATCTTTATGTGTCCTTGTTTCCAACAGATGCTGACTGCTGAAGGACTTCTCGCTAAGCTGATCGCAGGGGGCTTCTCTGTTCGTGGCAAAAGTCTGTTTATTTTCTACTAATTGTACACTATTTAATCATCTGAATGAGATGTCTTTACACTCATGAACGTATTTATCCTCCCCAATTTAGCCCTGAGTCTCAAGACAGCCCGCATCCTGTTGACTCTCATGGATGTATCCTTTGCTACTTAGGTTTGCTGCATAGGTCTGGAAGCAGGCAATATCACTACAGTCTCTCAACAGAAGGTGTCTGAGGATCTTTGATTCTTCATTTATTGGGTGTAATAACAGCAATTATGCAATAAAGTGTTGAGCTATATGCTTTCAATTGAATTGCGTTCTTTAACCAGCACTTTCAGGAAGACAAGACTGACGACCTGAATGTGGTGGAGGTCTTCAAACTGGAGCACTATCTGGCCGTTATCAGGAGGGAGTATGTGGAGAGCTACGAGAGCAGGAACCCACCCTCCGTCACTCAAACCCAAATGAAAAAGGCTCTGTCTGCCCGTGGTAATACGTCATATCTTTAAATCAGCCTTTAAGAAAACATTAACTGACTGAGTGGCAAGTCAATCACCCTACTGTCATTTGTGGATTGCTTTTCATCCGTTATTGTCTTCATCGGGCAGAATTCCATTTAGACGATGAAACCTTCAGAGCTCTGTGGCACGAGTACCGCTCCAAAGGTGGGATCGACTACGATGAGTATGTGGCCGTCCTGACAAAACTTCAGATCCTCAGAGGTAATGGGAACCAAATCTAGCTGTGTACAAACTCAACACTACATACTATGAGTGGTGGAAAGTAGCCGCGTACATTGCTGTACTGTTCTGTTAATTTGCGGTACTTGTACTTTACTTGAGTATTTTTCCATTTTCTGCTACTTTATACTTCTACTCCAATACAGTTCAGAGGAAAATATTGTACTTTTTACTCCCCTACATTTATTTGATAACTTTAGTTGCTTTGCAGATTCAGGCAAACTCTAATCAACAAATAAATTATAATATTATTATATCAATAAGACTTAACTGAGGTAAAGGTAAGACCACATGTAACAATAACAAACAAAAACAATCCAACTATAATAATCAAAATAATATATACATACATACTTTTGAATAAAGCAAACCTATTTGCCCACTCCCATGTTGATAAGAGCATTAAATACTTGACAAATCTCCCATTAAGGTACATTTTGAACAGATGAAAAATGTGTGATTAATTTGCGATTAAATATTTGAATCGATTAACAGCCCTGAATGATATACATTATTCTGAAATGGTATATTCTGCAAATTGACTAAACAAAAATTGACAAAATTTTGGACTTTTTCTTGTAACAGAGTATTTGTACACTGTAGTATTGTTACTGAGTACTTATTCTACCGCTGCATACTACTTTTAAGCAGGACTGGGTTTATATGGTGCATCCATGAAGGAAAAGTGGCTAAGTATTATTGAAGATAATCTTCAAAATACAGTGTTCAGTGTTTTTTTTTTCTCTTTATTGAACATGCTGAATTAATTTCAGACTGTATACGAGCATTAACATGAGGATACATCTTATTATTGTAATATATATATATATATATATATATATATATATATATAGCAGATTCAGCACATATACAGATGTTTAAAGAATATTGTACATTTTGGGTAAACTTCAGAAAATTAAGGTTATTAATATTTGCTTCCTGTGTCAGATCGATTCCAGGCTCATCTGCTGAGTTTGCCGTGTGACTGCCAAGTCGCCAGTTTCTCTTTCAAGCAGGTGAGTTTGAATGTTTTCATTAATATTGTCAAAGGAATGGTACTACTACTAATGTAGCAATGGCCCAAATGCTGTTTATTTACCTGTATGTGAACCTGCAAAGATAAATATTTCAAGTACACAATAGTATCACTTAATTACTGAAAAGAAATAAAGCTTGTTATGTAGAGATATTATAGAAATAATAAATTTAAAAATGAAAGTAGAATCCATGAATCATCTCTTCAACTGCAGAACTACTAACTAAAAGTGCAGCTCCCCTCTCCTTTAACACCTGTTCCTTAACTCAACGATGCTCCAACCTGATTGGTAGCCACTGAGAGGCGATTACCACGACTGACAGAAGCCAGTGAATGTTCATATCAGGGACTGCAGGGTCCTTTTCCACAGTGATATTATAAAAGATTAAACACATTTTAATTTACCTTATTGTTTCCAGTGATGCATGATTACAGCTCATTGTCTTATTACACTCTTAATAATATATGTTTTTCTCTTTTCAGTTCATAAAATCAGCCATAATCTGAGGATCATACAGGAGGAGCTGAGAAGAGAAATTAGTAGCATATCTGTTTAGAGCTGTAGGGACCATATATGTGGTTATAGATCATTAACACATCTTCGTTCTTAAAGTACAGAAACATTAAACTGAAAAATGAGCTGTTGTGCGTTTGAGCGATTTCTTATCGATGTGTGAAGTTTATATTTTGTCAGTTTTTATGTGTGTGTTTGTGTATTTTCAGCTCACATATATGAATTCTGTAAAATTGTTATCTCTTACTTACATTAAAAATACTCGGATGAAACAGTCATTAAGCTTTTCTACATGTTTCTCTTTATTGTTGATTGGTGAAAAATCTGCAGAAATTACATGTGAACATGATGGTCTATTCTATTACATCAGCATTGTGGATACAATCATACAAGTTAAATGAAAGATTACAGAAAGAAATTACATGAAACTTAATTCCAACGTGCAAATAAAAACTCAATCAGTGGCCTATAGCTTAGGTTGGTTCAAACTGTACATAATGTTATCATCCAGGTATTTATATGTTAGACCTTTAACAAGCAGTGGATGTTATACGCTGTCATGGTTTGTTCTTTTGTCCCTCCTCTTCAGCCCCATTGCCAGTTCCTCAAAGACTATTCATTCCATCTTTCTTCCCTCTTTGCCCTATTACCTGAGTCCCACACCCATCGACACACCTGCTTCCACTTCCCTCATCTGCTCTGCAATTACCTGACCTTCCCCGCCCACCTCCTCACCTGCATCTCATTGTCTAATCAGTCACTCACTACATAGGCCTACATAGCCTGTTATCGGTCTGCCGGACCCACTGCCATTCGGACTTTGATTACTATAAGCTTTTTGTAAATAAATCACTGAACTCTGCCTGCTGACGCCTGGTTTACATTATTTATCTTATTATGATCTAGTTTACAAAAAACTAAAATGTCACCTGAACATTCAGTAACAAGCTGGTAAATAATCTATGACATGGTCATGTGATATTTCTTGACTTTTAGGTGACACTTATCACCTGTATGCTCTTTTAAACTGTCAGGTGCCCAGTGGATTCTGGGAGGCTGAGGTCTATAGTTTTGTCCTTATACTGAGGTACAGTAGCTGTATGTAAATTCACAGCATAAAATGACATATTTGCCCACCTTCACTGTAAAAGAAATCATGGTTTTGTCCTCCAAATTGGGGCAAAAAAAGGCTGCATTTCTCTGCCTGTTTTGGAGGACTTTATGGAGCCTGTTATTAATTCAGTCAGGGGGGTTTAGAGGATCCAGTGTCTGACCTGGGACACAGCAAATGTCCTAGAAAATCTAGAGCTAAATCTGCATTCACTGCAACAAAAAGAGAGCTAAATCTACATCCAAAGAGAACTAAATCTGCCTCCACTGCAACAAAAAGAGAGCTAAATCTGCATCCGAAGAGATCTAAATCTGCATCCACTGCTACGTAAGAGATCTAAATCTGCATCCAAAGAGAGCTAAATCTGCAACCACTGCTACAAAGAGAGCTAAATCTGCATCCAAAGATATCCAAATCTGCATCCACTGCTACGTAAGAGATCTAAATCTGCATCCACTGCTACGTAAGAGATCTAAATCTGCATCCACTGCTTCAAAAACCTCTTACTAGAACAATGTATTGACAGAAGTAAAAGAGTATATAATTCACAACAACCACAAACCAGTCAGAGAGTGAGCCTGGAGCCTTTAACAATAAGAGTTTACTGCAGGTAATTTGTTGCCATGTTTGTCTTAATGACAGTCGTTGTTGTTGTTATGGAACGTGTCATTATGAAAATAAGTAGAATCAGATATTAAATAATGAGCTGAATTTGAATTTGACAATTCTTATTTAATTATTTCAAAATGTTATGGTATGTATAATTATGTATTCCATAACAGATTTTTTTCATTTATTTAAAAAGCAACAGTGTTTTTACAATAAAGCAAAATGTGCTTGGAGTCACCCCAGGCAAAAACATCAGTTTTTTTCATGCACTGGTCAATTTTGCGATTTTGGCCTACGTTGCTTCCATAACAGAAAGAAAGCATAAAAAATACACATTTAGGTGTTTATTTTACTACTTTGTCTATTTGCGTCTGTAGATTTCTCCTAAATTCACAAAAAGTTAGCTTTAGATAATGCCTCATTTGCATATTTAAACATACGATTTCTTGTAATACCAAAAATAATTGTCTTAATGTAAGTAATCAACGGGGGAAGTTTCATAGTGATATCTATTAGTTAAATTATTTACCCTAACACCTGGGGTGTCTCCCCTTAACTAGAGCACATATATTGATTGCAGGTGTTAGCTGTTTATTATCACTCAGCTCGTTAGTCTTTGTCACCACTGACGTATTCTTCCTCATCTCTTTTCCACTGTTGTTATTTAAACTCCAAACCCCTCTCAGAAAGAGGAAAGGAGACCACGTTTTACTGTATCTAACACAAAGACACTGACGAGTTTAGCGGGTCCATCTTAACCCTGAAGGCAGGGTAGACCGGCTCGGTGAACGTGGTGCTGAAGGTGTGGATGTGGGTCGGTTTGTCTGAGCGGATTCTGTAGAAGGACAGAGTGCCAGCAGACCAGTCCAGGTACACTCCCACTCTGTTCGAGATGGGGACATTGATGGGCACCCTTTTGTTTCTGTGAAGGATGGAGTAGCCATCATTAGAGCAGCTCAGACTCCAGGACTGATCATTCCTTCCAAGACAGCAGTCGTCACCGGTTCCTCTTCTTCTGATTCCTCTGTAAGCCACGGCTATATAAACATGTCCTTCCCACTCAACCTCCCAGTAACAGCGACCAGTCAGACCATCGGTACACAGCAGCTGTTTCCAGTAATCAAATCTCTCTGGATCATCAGGATGTGGCTGCGTCTCTTTCCTCACTGTCACCTTCCTGTTGTTGTCAGACAGTATGAGTTTCCTGTTTGCTGTGTTTGGGTCCAGTGTGAGTTCACTGGCGTCTGATGGAGAGAACGAGACAATGTTAGCATTGTCATTGTGAGCGTATTAGCATGTGATGTTAGTATTTAGCTCAAAGCACCGCTGGGCAGCCTCACAGAGCTGCTAGCAGGACTGTAGACTCTTAAGGGCCCTTTTACACCTGCTTCGTTGGGTCTGGAGTTCAGACTTTTCTGTTTGAACCAAAATGAGAGGTGTGAAACCTCCCCTGGACCACGGTCTGAACCCAACAGCCGAACCTTGGTCCGACAAAAAGAGGTGGTCTCGGTCCGGATCACACTGACCATGGTTCCGTTCATTTCTATTGTGAATTCTCAGGTAAGTGGTGTGGAAATACTTGGGGAGAATGAACCCCAGATGGGCTGCAGCATTTTGAACTAGTTGCAGAGGTCTGCTGGCAGACACAGACAAGGAGGAAGCTGCAGTAGTCCAGGCAGGAGATGGAATGAGCCTCTTTGAGCACTTTGGCTGCCTCCTCATTGAGGAAGGGGTGAATCATCCTGATGTATGAAATCAATTTACAGCAATGTTTGCTAAGAGCGACGTTCGTCATCCTGGGTCACACCTCCAATGCACGGTCACACATGCGCGAAATTCATATTTGCCTCCCGTTCACTTCCAATCTATGCTTGGAATCATTTGCTTCTTCGCATTCGTGTGGAGCTCAACTTTGGTGAACTTACAGTTCGAATATCACCTTGACAGGCGATGAGAGAGCAGAGAGCAGCTCTCGAAGACTCATGGTTGTCAATCAAAATCAATTGTGTACTACCTCTTGTCATGATTTAAAAAGACTAGGGCTGTCAAAGTTAACATGATAATAAAGTGTTACCGCAATTTGCGATTTTTAGGTTGTAGCGGGCTCAGTTGTAAAGCTAGAGTGAAGATACTGGCATCATATGTAACTAGAGAACCTAAGGAATCCATTGGTACCAACTAATCTGTACAATCTCATATGAGCTTGTCGAAAGGATGTTAAATAATGCACCAAACTTATGCTAAATCTTGTCAAGGAAAAACTGTCATGGCCCTTTTTAAAGGGGTCCCTTGACCTCTGACCTCAACATATGTGAATGAAAATGGGTTCTATGGGTACTCATGAGACTCCTCTTTACGGACATGCCCACTTTATGATAATCACATGCAGTTTGGGGCAAGTCATAGTCAAGTCAGCACACTGACACACTGACAGCTGTTGTTGCCTGTTGGGCTGCAGTTTGACATATTATGATTTGAGCATATTTGTTATGCTAAATGCAGTACCTGTGAGGGTTTCTGGACACTATTTGTCATTGTTTTATATTGTAAATTGATTTCCAATAATAAATGTATACATACATTTGCATAAACCAAGAATATTTGCACACTTTCATGTTGATAAGAGTATTAAATACTTGACAAATCTCCTTTTAAGGTACACTTTGAACAGATAAAAACATGTGCAATTAATGTGCGATTTATCACCATTAACTATGGACAATCATGCGATTAATTGCAAGTAAACATTTTAAACAATTAACAGCCCTAAAAAAAAACCCACACACTTACACTTCTTCAGACCAGATATCATTGACTGTGATCCACCATGGTCCACCCTGGTGCAAAAAACAAAGTCAGATCAGCACTTAACAAACTGAATGACTTTCTGAACAACTTTTATTTGCTTATTTTGACATCCTGACTCAAAAAAAATCAACCTACACCCTTGTGACTTGTCTGTCCATACCTGAGAGTGTCCAGTCTCCAGCTGGGATCCTCCAGTCCAGCAGAAAGTAGCATCCTTCCCGAGTCTCCTGGATGATTGTAGCTCAGGTCCAGCTCTCTCAGATAGGAGGGGTTGGATTTCAGAGCAGAGCCCAGATAGGTACAGCCTTTTTTTGTGATCAGACAACCTGAGAGCCTACACACACACACACACAGGCACACAAACACAAACACACACAGTTAGGAGTATTGTTTTTATTTTACTTGTTCCTGCTTTTTATGGGAACTGCTTTTGCAATTACTTTTTGTAAACAAGAGTTTTGTGAAAAACAAGGCTTAAAGCCCCGTTTTTTCAAATCTAAACCACAATTCTACTGACTCCTCTCCAACTTACTACGGAGCACTATTTTGACACTTGTTTACCGTTGTTGTGCACTGTAGTGCTGTAGTACAGCCTGCAAGTCCACACAGTTCCCAAGAACTAGAAGAGCAACTTATTGTCTGGAAATATATAACATAATATGTATTTCCACCCAATGTTTGCTGTGCATACTATGGTCATCCAGCCCGTTCTCATTCCCAGGGCATTTTTACTGTAAAAACATAGTAATTTTAAGACCAACCGTATTGGTTTTTCCTAAACCTAATTAGGTGGTTTTGTAGCCTAAACCTAAGCAAGTGTTTTTGTTTAATTCTCAACATTAAGCACGTGTTTACTGCGTTGGGATGAGAATGTGTTGGGTCATCTGTCGAACAAACTGATGAATCCTGACCTGAGAACCTCCAGTCTACAATGTGGACTCTCCAACCCAGCACAGAGCAGCTTCACTCCTGCATCCTGCAGGTTGTTGTGACTCAGGTCCAGCTCTCTCAGACTGGAGGACGGGGAGCTGAGAACGGAGGACAGAGCTTCACAGCTTCTCTCTGACAGATTACAGCAACTCAGCCTAAAGAAGCATTAGAAACAGAAAAGAAACTGTAAGATTATTTTTATTATCTTAATACATTTAATTTATGTAGTTAGTTTTTAACCTACAGAGCTTTAGTGGAGGCTTTGACCACTGGCAGCAGCCTCAGAAGAGCCTCCTCTGAAGAGTAGTATTTCTTCAGGTCAAACACGTCCAGGGCTTTTTCTGAAGACAGCAAAATGAAAGCCAGACCTGACCACTGAACAGGAGAGAGAGCATATTTGGGCAGATGATTTGAACACAGGCACTGTTGGATCTCCTTCACTAGAGAAGGGTCATTCAGTTCATTCAGACAGTGAAACAGATTGATGCTTCTCTCTGCAGGGAGGTTCCCTCTGATCTTCTCCTTGATGTACTGGACTGTTTCCTGATTGGTCAGTGAGCTGCTTCCTGTCTGTGTCACCAGGCCTCGTAGGAGAGTCTGGTTGGTCTCCAGTGAAAGACCAAGGAGGAAGCGGAGGAACAGGTCCAGGTGTCCATTTGAACTCTGTAAGGCCTTGTCCACAGCACTCTGATAGAGGAGTACAGGTTTGACTCTGAACCATCTAGACCACAGGGAAGTGGATTTTTCTTCTGACAGCAGATTGACACCTGAGTTGATGAACGTCAGATGGACATGAAGAGCAGCCAGAAACTCTTGAACGCTCAGGTGGACGAAGCAGAACACCTTATCCTGGTACAGCCCTCTTTCCTCTTGAAAGATCTGTGTGAACACTCCTGAGTACACCGACGCTGCCGTGACATCGATGCCACACTCTGTGAGGTCGGAGTCATAGAATATCAGGTTGCCTTTCTGCAGCTGGTCAAAAGCCAGTTTTCCCAGAGACACAATCATCTCCCTGCTCTGTGGAGTCCAGTGTGGATCTGTCTCAGCTCCTCCATCATACTTGATGTTCTTCATTTTGGACTGAACCACCAAGAAGTGGATGTACAGCTCAGTAATCGTCTTGGGCAGCGCTCCTCCCTCTCTGGTCTTCAACACCTGCTCCAGAACTGTAGCAGTGATCCAGCAGAAGACTGGGATGTGGCACATGATGTGGAGGTTTCGTGATTTCTTGATGTGGGAGATGATTCTGCTGGCCTGCTCCTCATCTCTGAATCTGTTAACGAAGTACTCCTCCTTCTGTGGATTGGTGAACCCTCTGACCTCTGTCACCGTGTCAACAAACGCAGGAGGGATCTGATTGGCTGCTGCAGGCCGTGTGGTTATCCAGAGGTGAGCAGAGGGAAGCAGTTTCCCCCCAATGAGGTTTGTCAACAGCACATCCACCGAGGCGGACTCTGTGACATCAGTCAGGATCTCATTGTTGTGGAAGTCCAGAGGAAGTCGACACTCGTCCAGACCGTCAAAGATGAACAAACAAACAAACTCTTCAAACCTGCAGATTCCTGCTTCTTTGGTTTCGGTAAAGAAGTGATGAACGAGCTCCACCAAGCTGTACTTCTTCTCTTTCAGCACATTCAGCTCTCTGAAAGTGAATGGAAATGTGAACTGTATGTCCTGGTTGAATTTGTGTTCAGCCCAGTCCAGAGTGAACTTCTGCGTTAAGACTGTTTTCCCGATGCCAGCCACTCCCGTGGTCATCACTGTTCTGACTGGTTCATCTCTTCCAGGTGAGGGTTTAAAGATGTCTTCCAATCTGATTGTTGTCTCTGGTCTGGTTGGTTTCCTGAATGCCATTTCAATCTGTCTGACCTCATGTTCATCACTGACCTCTGCAGTCCCTCCCTCTGTGATGTAGAGCTCTGTGTAGATCTGATTCAGAAGGTCTGGATTTCCTGCTTTAGCAATACCCTCAAACACACACTGAAACCTCTTCTTCAGATTAGATTTGAGTTTACGGCAGCACTCTGCAGCAGCAAGAGTTTCTATAAGGAAAAACAACATAATGTATTGGATTACATTCGATTTTCAGGTCAATTCAGACACAATGATTGCAATATGGAGCTGTTGTGAGATCCAAACACGCATCTCGTACTATGATAATGCTCTGCTAGCGACTAGGCAATGGTCAAGTGTGGTTTTATATGACTGACAGGGTTAGCGTGTTGCCCCAATTTCGATATAAGTTTATGTAATTGTGTCATCAAAAGTATTGAAAGGTTTACAGGTTTACAGGAAGACAGAACAGTGCGTCCCGTGGATGCGTCGATAGTGAGATTACTGAATCTCAAAGCCATTTTCTGCAGTACATGCGGTACTGTAGAAAAACGTGTACCGTCACGTCTTCAAAATTTGGGCATTGACTTGGTACCTAGGTATCGGTTCTCGTGACATCCCTACACGTGACATTGTCTAGGGACATCTCCATTTTCAGCTGGACAAACAGCTATAGCCAGTTTGTGTGCAGCCATGAAGAATTCATAGTTCTGATGCAAGAGTTGCACAGCATATTTACAGTACATTTTAGAAGTGTAAATCTACCATTTTAACATTTATTAAAAGCCTCTTACTGTTCTGCAGAGAGTCAGCCAGCTCCTCCTGCTTCATTCTCCTCAGGAAGTGCTGTGTGATCTTCAGAAATGCCTCTCTGCTGCTCCTCCTCTGCTCTTCCTCTTCACCATCAACCACCTCCTCGTCCTCATCTTGGCTCTCTAAGCATTCTGGATAATCTGGACTCAAAACCCTTCGGAACTTCTTAAGCTCGTTCTTCGCAAAAGCAACAATGTCCTCTTCAAGTGTCTGGAATAAAACAATATTCAATTAACTTTCAACTTTATTAACTTAAAGGTATGATATGTTACATTTGTCGGTTTAAACAAACAGAATTCAAACTTGGCCCCTCCTCCTCGGCTCAACGAGAGAGCAGTGGTGTTCGAGCGAGCTATAGAGTGAATGAAGAGAGGGAGCGGCGTTAGTGGGAACAAAGCAGTGAATCAGAGAAAAAACGTTACTTTCTGATTGTTTCACGGAGGGTACGTTCTAAAGCACAAATACACATACCCACACCTCCGCACAACCATGCGGGAAGGTGCTGCTATCCTGAATTATGAATGAATGCAGCAAAGGGTAGGTTTCATCCTGTCCGCTGTGGCTCAGCACTGCTCGCAGTCAAACTCAAACTGACACACCGATAGCAGCAGCACACAGCAGAGGAGAAACAGGGGAGCAGGGAAACACTGGAGCCCGTGCACATAAAAACACACAACCCGTTCTCATCCGTCAAATACGGCCGATTTGTATCTAAGAGGATTGTAGCTTTGTTTGCTAACATTGTTGTTGCTTTTTTAGGAAATTCCTGCATATAATACCGTTAACTCTCTTTCTAAAGTCATACAACACATTTTGAAAAATATGCTTATGACTGATTTCCCCTTCAGCCAAAAAAACTCCTCAATCTGTTTGTACTTCACTTCTCTAACCTGACTCTTGCAGACCCCTTGCCATCGATTTAACTGTCCGACAGGAGGTGAGGAAGGTCCCTATCCAAGGCGTCGCTATCAAGGCACTTTCTTAGCTATTTCTCAATAAGAAATATTGTCCATGCTCAAGTGTTTGTGGATTTTTTTTCATTTTTGGGATGGAGATACAACACGTCAGTTAGCAGAGTAAGAGTTAGAAAAGTGTACAATGGCGCCTGGATCCTGTCTTGCCATCTTGTTTCCAAGTGTGTTAACTACTAGTTAAAGGTGGGCTTGTACAGTACACACCATAAATATGGAGTCCAGCTCTGTTTGACGACCAGTGACGACCTCTGACGTCTCCTGGAGAACTCTGTGGAGAGAACATGATCCATTAGTAATGACGACTGGACGGTTTTCATGTATAACTGAACACTGAACAATGTTAGTAGAAACATACGCCAGTGACTTGAACACACAGCTTAAGGAGAAACTGTTCTCTCATGCTATCTTGCAACTTGAGCAAAACCAAAGGTTTGACAAAAGATGGGATGTTATGTAGACATTGGAAGTACATTGCATTTCCAGAAAAAAATATATATTTTTGTTGTGATGACTTGTAAAGAAATGTTGCACTGCACATTATGGCTACTCTTCTTCCAAAACTATGTGTGCTGCAATGTTAAAGGAAGAGTTCAACACATCGGGAAACATGCGCAAAGTATATTTATAAAATATGGTTACACCCCTTTATTTGTGCTAAAAATGTTCTCTCAACTTACTTAGAAACTGAATCTTGCTGTTTGAAAACCATAGGGTAATCCATGGACTTGTCACTCTTCATGGACACACAGGTTGGTGCAGGAGAATCAGCTCTTTCCTGCTCAGTCCTGAAAGCAGCGAAGCATTGACAGACAGGTGGAGAAAGAAGGTGGGTGTTAAGAGTTACAACACACAGCGAACCAAATTTCAGTCAGACCTCAAAAAACATTTTCTGTTTAAGGAAATTCAGATGAAAACAATAGAAAAATGTGCACTAATTGAACCTCTCTGACACTTTAAGGTGGACAGTTCTCAACTCAAGGTGATCATGCGTTGCCATAATTGCTCAAGTATTTAGCTTTAATCTTTGAACATACAAACCCCCTGGTCTGAGGACCTGATGCTCCAACTCTTCTAAGTTCAAAGGGCCATCGCCATGGAACTTGGCAAGTAACTTTTTGAAAACGAAGGTGGCGAGTAGCCAGTGAAGAGGAGCAACGTCCTGTTTTGGTTTTAACGTGATGCTGCAGAATTCTGCGTTACACGTCCATTCATCCATCAATCCGTTTCTGGTGGCTTATCTAAGTCCGGGTCTTGTTGGTAGCAGGCTAAGCAAAGCAGCCTACCTTTCCTTCTCCCTATACTTCCTTTACTTTCTCATGAGTGACCCCAGAGGGATCCCAGGCATCATTGGATACATATCACTCCAGTGTTCTGGTGCATCTCCACAGAAAAGTGTACCGGGTGCATCACATTTAAGAAAGATTAAAAGACGAGGCAGACAGATTTAAATCAACAATTCATTAATGTTACACCAGTGTTATATAATATAGCTACACCCCTTCATAGAGAATTTGTGCTAAAAATGCTGATAAAAGTACTTACTTAGAAACTGAATCTTGCATCTTGCAATCTTTGAAAACCATAGGGTAATCCATGGACTTGTTACTCTTCATGGACACACAGCTTGGTGCAGGAGATTCAGCTCTTTCCTGCTCAGTCCTGAAAGAAATGGAGCATTGAAAGACAAGTGGAAGTATATGTATAGCTCAATGACTGAAGAACAATGTTGTGTGTTACCTCACATAGCAAACAAATTTAAAGTTTTACTCTAATGTTCTTGTGCATCTCCACAGGGAAGTGTCCAGGAGGAAACTAATCTACTGTGCACACGAATCCCTTCTTCTTCAGTTTATCTCGAATGACTTTATAAACATCACTATTTTTGTGGACTTCATTTAGCATATTCTGTTTGTTTTCTTTGGCCCAGATGACAAGCAAACATCGGTGTTCTGCAGAAGTCCACGTCCGTCCTTTCCCACTCATGTTAACCTGTTTTTAACCTGTGTCCATCTCAACAGATGCCCACGCAGGCAGCCTGCGTTTTGGATTACTTCCTGCAACTGGGTTGGATTACGTTCTCACTGCAATCGAACCACCTCTTGCAAGCGGTCTCGGACCGGCTGTTTTGGTCCACACCAGAGATCGATTAAAACGGACAAAATGTTGGCTTGTGAAATCACCCTTAGAAAATTTGTGCTCAAAAAGTTCTGTTGACTTACTTAGAACTTGAATCTTGTCGTTTGAAGACCATAGGGTAATCCATGGACTTGTTACTCTTCATGGACACACAGCTTGGCGCAGAAGAATCTGCCCTTTGCTGCTCGGTCCTGAAAGAAATGTAGCATTGACAGAAAGGTGAAGAAAGACTGTAAAAAAAGATGGTATGTGCTACAAGTTACCACACATAGCAAACCAAATTTCAGTCAGACCTCAGAAACCATTTTCTGTTCAAGAAAATGCAGATGAAAACAAATGTGTCTTAAGATGATTTTTAAAAATGTGCACTAATTCGACCTCTCTGACACTTTTAGGTAGACGGTTCATCATGCTTTTGTATCTCCACAGGGAAGTATCCAAGAAGAAATATATATGTATGTATAAATCTAAAGAAACAAAGTTACCATCTTTTCACTAGAAGCTAAATGCTATGAATCCCAGAGACAGAGTCTGAATGAGTAATATCCCCTCCTTCCTCAAAAACTGGGCGTCAACAGTCAGACTTTTCTGACTCATGACAGTGGAATGATTTCACACTGAGCTCTGATATGCAATGTTAAAACTTGAACTTTATTAGAATCATCATATCCGTGAATTTAAATTAGAATAATTTAGGAGCAATGGTCTGCTATAAAGCGCCCAGGGTTAAGTGTCTTCCTCAAGGACACTACGACACGCAGACAGTAGAAGCTAGAGATCGAACCGCCAACCTTGTGGTTAAAGGACGACCCACTCAACCCACTGAGCTACATCCACCCCTAGCCCCTAGCGAGATCTTCATCTTACCTCTCAGGACCGGTCCAGCTCTGATGTTCCTCAGATAGAGAGGTGCTGGAGGGCGGGACTCCCTCATCTTCCTCCTCAGACTGACTCATGGTAGAAAGCACACCTTTACGCAAACACACCAAACGTGCTGTATTAGCCGGATCAATTCATTACAAGATCTTAATTACAATCAATCATGTCCATAAAATTCCCTTGAGAAATGTAGAACAAATTTGTGACATTACATGAAAAAAATCTAAATTACAACAATGTAGTCCAACAAGTCCTTCCTTCAGATTTAAATTGGATTATTTAGAGTGGACACAATTGGTTGATTAATCAATTAGTTTATCTGTAGAAAAATAAACGGCAACTTCTCCAAAGTGGAGATTTGCTGTTTTTATCTGTTTTATATTATTGTAAACTGAACATCTTTTGAGATTTAAACAAAATAAGGTAGCTAAAGAAAACACCTTGTTCTCATAATACTAACATATGAATCAATTCATAGAAAAAAAATAATCAGTCGATTAATCAATAATTTAAAAAAAAATCCTTAATTTTAGCCTTAGAATTATGATTACTTATGCCTATAAATGTTGGAGCTGGTCGAGATGGAGCTGACTTGAACTACTTTATAGATAATCAATACATTTATTGTATTCTATAAACTGATTATAAGTTTTGTATATAAAATATTTATCTGCAAAGTAACAAGCTATAGTAACTATAGATGTAAAAGTACTTATATTCCACTGCTGCTCTTTAGTTTTACAGACTTTGGTTGTGTTCCTGTTTAATCGTGTTAATAAAGAAAATATTAATTTAGATTTTGTTGAATCTGGAAATCTCAAGCCTTGGGCCAGGAACGGCAGAGATCCCAGCTCAATATTCTTCAATGTTCAATTTTAATGGAGTCAGAAAGTCAACACAGGTTACTCAAATGAATCACATAATGCTGTACAAGTATTTTGCAAAAAGCAGAGTTTTCATCGTGTTTAATATCAACAGACACAAACACAACCAAAACCCGAGCAGGTCCGGACACGTCTGTCCGGACGCAACTGCCCGCGGTCTTTAGATCATAACCTTATATACTTGGAACAAAGAACTCACCTCCTATTTTCCTGTCATCGTAAATTGTGGTATTCCTCAATTCTACTGGTCTCTGTCTTACTAATCAGCATATGACCTCTGCCATACATATGATCTTGGTACCTCCTCTGCCAGATTCCCTGTTTTGGGCCCCCTGCAGCTGCAAGGTTGCTTGGATCAGCATTACATCACTAAAGCTGTGAGTTACAGTGGCCAGTGTGAGTATTACAGCACTGGGATCAATACAGCAGCACTATGATTGTATGCTGTTTCAGTAGTAAAAACAGTGTTATAGGATTAATACTTTTATCATTGTTTATCACATTTTTATATAGTTTAAAAGGGATTGCTTCCTCAATTTCACTCAAAACAATCAGGAAAATAAATACCTGGTGGTGACTTCCTCCTACATCCACATCAAGTGACCAAGTTCTGCCTTCTTCAGGGAAGGAAAGATTGACAGAGAGATGAAGTTAATTTTTTCCTACAAATCAGCTGAGTCACTTCACCTGACACTGTTTTCACAACTTCACCATGAAAAAAACATCAGTTTGTTATTGTAGAATCATAATCATGTGGGTGCAAAGTAGTCTCAGATCAGGTGCTTACAGTAAGTGTTATAAAGTGACTGCTGG